>NC_141042.1:38802500-38980000 GCF_052040795.2 Danio rerio
GGCATTGACATGATACTCAATTGGTAGTAATGAGTCCAAAGTGTGCCGAAAAAAATATCCCCCACATCATTACACCAACACCACCCCCAGTCTGTACCATTGATACAAGCAGGATGGATCCATGCTTTCATGTTGTTAATACCAAATTCTGACCCTACCATCCGCAACCAGAATGTCGCAACAGATACTGAGACTCATCAGACCAGGCAACATTTTTCCAATTTTCTATTGTCCAATTTTAGTGAGCTTGTGTGAATTGTAGCCTCAGTTTCCTGTTCTTAGCTGACAGGAGTGGCACCCGGTGTGGTCTTCTGCTGCTGTAGCCCATCTGCCTCAAGGTTCGACATGTTGTGCGTTCAGAGATGCTCCTCTGCAGACCTTGGTTGTAACGAGTTATGGTTTCCTTCCTATCATCTCGAATCAGTCTAGCTATTCTCCTCTGAACTCTGGCATCAACAAGACATTTGCGCCCACAAAAGTCCCGTGCACTGGATATTTTTTCTGTAAACCCTAGAGATGGTTGTGCATGAAAAATCCCAGTAGATCAGCAGTTTCTGAAATGCACCAACAACAATGTCTCTTAAATCACTTTTCTTCCCCATCCTGATGCTTGGTCTGAACTGCAGCAGATTGTCTTGATCATGTCTACATGCCTAAATGCATTGAGTTGCTGCCATGTGATTGGCTGATTAGAAATTTGCATTAACAAGCAGTTGCACAGGTGTAAGTGGCCAGTGAGTGTGTTCATATATATATATATATATATATATATATATATATATATATATATATATATATATATATATATATGTATATATGTATATATGTATATGTATGTGTATGTATATATATATATATATATATATATATATATATATATATATATATATGTATATATATATATATATATATATATATATATATATATATATATATATGTATGTATGTGCGTGTATATATATATATATATATGTGTATATATATATTTATATATATATATATATATATATATATATATATACATACATACATACATATACAGTATATATATATACATATATATATATATATATATATATATATATATATATATATATATATATACATATATATATATATATATATATATACTGTATATATATATATATATATATATATATATATATATATTTTTTTTTTTTTTTTTTTTCTGAAATTGTTAATACTGGTTTTCGTCAGATTATATGTACTTGATTGCCATTTTAAATTAAAAATGATTTATATATTAAAATAGCTGGAAAACATAAAGTTTTCTAAACTAATGATTCCCCAGATCCGACTGTACCTGCAATCCAAAAATAGACTTTTAGCAGGTTTCAAGCCTTAATTAGAGGATAAACCCAAAACCCCCAATAATTAGCAATCTGTCAGTCTGCTGTGTGGCAAACATGAGTGTTGAGATGCTCTGAAATGAAGCGTGTTTCAGAAACACATGTCACATCCATTAGCAGGACTCTGTAATGCCGCTCTTCCGGTCGCGAGCGTTTGGAGGGAGACGCCGTTGGTTTTGGCCCATGTTTTTCGGCACCGAAGGGGGATTGAGCATTTCTGCATCCCACCGTTACCTGGCGAGAGCGTCTGGAAAGCCAGCTTGAGTTTGGTCAACCTGGCCAACATAAACAGGTGCTGCTTCAGACGCTCTTTCTTTAGATGGTCCCTCGCCACTCGCCAAATTAATTCACTTTATTCAGACACTCATAAACAGACATTACTGCCTATTTATAAAGAGATGTTCTCTTCTAGACTGGTTTAATGGATGTTTAGAGCTAAATAGTGGAGGGCAGCATACAATTTATAGCCAATTATGGGGAAAACAGCAAGAAACATCAGTCTGTGAATATTTTATTTTATTTTTTTTTCTTTGCTGTCATTTGTAATGAAAAATTGACAAGAATAATTAAGGGCCAGATTAAAAGAGTGAAAAGCTCTTTTGGTTTTGAAAGACTACCGTCAGGATTCACGAAAGACATGGAGTGAAACATTAGGAACACAAAAAGCAGAAAAAAAGCATGACCTAAAAGGTTGATGAAAGATTATTCATAGCCTGTTTTGCTCTGTCTGATCTATCACATTTTGATGGACTGTCAAATAAAATCAATATCACATTTACGTTCAAGCTACGCTCGCGTACTGAAGTTCAGGAAAACAGCATTTTTGCTTGTGCCATTTAACTGAGCCTATATCTTAGGGACACTTTTCTTAAAAAAATATTAACCTAAAGACTCTCACTAGACCTACTTTTGATTTTTGGCCTTCTGATTTATACATTCAACATCATTGTGTGTTAGACAGGCCATGGGTATCTAATCGGAGGTTAGCATCTTGAGCTAAAGCACAAAATGGTGGAAAACGTAAACTCTGTTACTCTCAATACTATATTCAACTCTTGTAATGTCAACCCTGTTTGTCAACTCTGTAACTGTCCACTGTTACGGTCGAGTCTGTTACGGTTAACTCTGTCAGTCAATTACTGTCGACTGTTATGGTCTTCCCTGCTAATCAACTCTATTACAGTTACTGTCAACTCTGTTACTGTCAACTGTTATTGTTGACCCTGTTAGTCAATTCTGTTACTGTTACTATTGACTTTGTTACTTATGACTGTTACAGTCAAGTCTGTTACGGTCGACTGTTACGGTTGACTCTGTTTGTCAGTTCTGTTACTGTTACTATTGACTCTGTTACTCTTACTGTCAATTGTTACAGTCGTCCCTGTTAGTCAACACATTTACAGTTACTGTCGAGTCTGTTACTGTTGACTGTTACTGTCGACCCTGTTAGTCAGTTTTGTTACTGTCGACTCTGTTACTCTTACTGTCAGCTGTTACGGTCGTCACAGTTAGTCAACACATTTACTGTTACTGTCGACTCTGTTACTGTTGACTGTTACTGTCAACTGTTACTGTCGACCTTGTTAGTCAATTCTGTTACTGTTGACTTTGTTACTTATGACTGTTACAGTCGAGTCCGTTACTGTTGACTGTTACTGTCGACCCTGTTAGTCAATTCTGTTACTGTCGACTCTGTTACTCTTACTGTCAACTGTTACTGTCAACCCTGTTAGTCAATTCTGTTACTGTTGACTCTGTTACTGTTGACTTTGTTACTTATGACTGTTACAGTCAAGTCCGTTACTGTTGACTGGTACTGTCGACCCTGTTTGTCAATTCTGTTACTGTCGACTCTGTTACTGTTGACTGGTACTGTCGACTCTGTTACTGTTGACTGTTACTGTCAACTGTTACTGTCGACCCTGTTAGTCAATTCTGTTACTGTCGACTCTGTTACTCTTACTGTGAGCTGTTACGGTCGTCCCTGTTAGTCAACACATTTACCGTTACTGCCGATTCTGTTACTGTTGACTGATACTGTCAACTGTTACTGTCGACCCTGTTAGTCAACTCTGTTACAGTTACTGTTGACTGTAACTGTCGACCCTGTTAGTCAATTCTGTTACAGTTACTGTTGACTGTAACTGTCAACCCTGTTAGTCAATTCTGTTACAGTTACTGTTGACTGTAACTGTCGACCCTGTTAGTCAGTTCTGTTACAGTTACTGTTGACTGTTACTGTCGACCCTGTTAGTCAATTCTGTTACAGTTACTGTTGACTGTTACTGTCGACCCTGTTAGTCAACTCTGTTACAATTACTGTTGACTGTTACTGTCGACCCTGTTAGTCAATTCTGTTACAGTTACTGTTGACTGTAACTGTCGACCCTGTTAGTCAGTTCTGTTACAGTTACTGTTGACTGTTACTGTCGACCCTGTTAGTCAACTCTGTTACAGTTACTGTTGACTGTAACTGTCGACCCTGTTAGTCAATTCTGTTACAGTTACTGTTGACTGTTACACCTAACTCTGTTAGTCAATTCTGTTACAGTTACTGTTGACTGTAACTGTCGACCCTGTTAGTCAACTCTGTTACAGTTACTGTTGACTGTTACTGTCGACCCTGTTAGTCAATTCTGTTACAGTTACTGTTGACTGTAACTGTCGACCCTGTTAGTCAGTTCTGTTACAGTTACTGTTGACTGTAACTGTCGACCCTGTTAGTCAACTCTGTTACAGTTACTGTTGACTGTTACTGTCGACCCTGTTAGTCAATTCTGTTACAATTACAGTTACTGTTGACTGTTACACCTAACTCTGTTAGTCAACTTTTACGGTCGATCCTCTTAGTCAACTCTGTTACAGTCGTCTTTGTTACTGTTGACTCTGTTACTGTCAACCCTGTTAGTCAACTCTGTTACTGTTACTCTCGACTGTTACAGTTACAGATCAAATTTTTAGGCTGTACAATTATTTGATAATAACTTGTTCATATAAGCTTAAATATAGCCATAAATAAAGCAACAAAACAAATAAAATATTATCTGTTTCACAGTAATTTCCAAAGCCACTTTTGCATTATTAAATTCATTATTAATTCAATATTCAGAGAAAAAAAGCTAAAGAAATATTTTCACCTGTGATCCCAGACCCTTGAATCCCACTAATATAATATAGTTCATGATGAAAACGTGGTTATCTGAAATATGTTTGAGTTCGCTGTTAAAAGTGTCATATATTTCAGTCAAACACTCATCCACAAGTGCTTTAATAGATATCCAAACACACCATGGCGAGTGAAGTTATCATCTCTGTGCTGGACGGGTAAGCGTCCCCTGTTCAACCTAATAATACATTTCCTCTCGTGTCGAGAGCCATTAACTATTCTGGATGTAGAACGAAACGCCCACATTATTAAGCAAATGAGCAGGTCTCGTACTCTCTTCCTCTTTCTCAGAAACTAAACTGTAAACTAGGTCAAACGCTGAAGTTGTTAGAACGAGAGCCTGTTGCTGGAAAGCAGCCGTATATGCATTCGCTCATTTTCCAAGTGTGCTTTGTTTTAATGAAACCGGAGAGATCAGAGTGCGTGGAAAAGTTGTGGAGAGCTCTTTAAAGCAGCTGAATACGCGAGCTGAAACATGACTGTATGAGAGCAGATTATTCTGAAGACTTCATTGCTAAGCTTCGAGTAAAAGGGCTAACTCTTCAAAGTGACTAATCTGGTTAGCTGGGAGAAATGTAAATGACACATGAAGCATTTGTAAGTCTCTTCTACGTTATTGAAGCTGAAAAGGAGGTACATGTAGAGCAATGGCTAATCAAATATTGATAAAAAAAATGTTTATTGAGCCTTGTGTCAGTTTAAGCCCAACACATTATTTGTTTGTGGAATAGAAGAGGAGACATTTGGAAAACTGTGGTGTTTGGAAACAGTTGTATGATTTTGTTGTTAGCTGTAAACTGAATTCATTATTAATGTAAACTATTGCTTAATTGTGGAAGAGAACAGTCAGATCTGTAACTAGCTGTTATTTAACTTGTCAACCACTTAAACTCTGCGGACATGGTACGTCATCGACTTTCGCTTTCAGATTTAAAGGGCTAGCGTTGCACCAGACCCCCGTAAGTGGTGTCAATTGAAAGTGTAGAATCTATATTTTATGCACATATACATCACTTTGGTTTTTATTCTACTGTATAAAAGTTATTTACACTTAAATACACAATATTTTGGATACCCGAGCTGGGTATTTTACATTGGTTCATTTTCATATTTTTTATATGACACATGTACAAGTTATAGCTCAAATGAAAGCTCCTGCCGGTGCTCATACAGTTCTAGCATTCTTTTTACTGCATTATATTCATATGCCAAACAGTTGTTGAATGAATTGTGGTGTTTCCATGGCGCAGAAATGTAAACAATACATTTATGATCAATAAGCAGCCCCAGATAGCACAGACAGCTGTCATCTCTTACCTTATGCTGTGTGCTTCAGGGTCATTCCCCTCTGTTTTTGAGGTGATGTGCATAAGTAATCCTTTTATATGTCTGATGTGGTCCAAACACAGTGAATTATGTTTGATCAAACAAAAGAATAGTGAAATATGTAAACAAGAATCGGTCTCTCTGGCTTATACGGCACCTCTCATCAGTTGGAATGCAATAACTTTTGCATAGATTATGGTAGAGACATTTTTCTTTTTTTTCCTATGATTACAGACATGTGCAGGAACCAACAAAATTAAATACAGCATGCTAGACCACACACAACCTAAAAGGTACACTTTCAAATTTGAGTTTATAAAAAAAATACAAAAAGCGCCTCTTTTTTTAGGTGTTTATTATAACACAGATGACATATACAGTTATTTTAAACACTTTTAATAGTATTTTATGAAAATTCAAAGGGTTTTCTTTAAAATGATACCAAATTTTTGCATTTACACCTCTTTATGTGGATTTTGGGAAGCTTTTAAATTTGGGTAGGCAAAATCCAGGTGGAAATCCCCAATTGGCAGCAGAGTTTAAGTGGTTAAAAACTGCTAACAGAGTTGAGTAAAAATGTTGTTATAAAAAGAGTTGACAATCACAGAGGTGACAATAGTTTACAAAAATAGACTTGACAGATACACAGTTGACAATAAAAGAAGTTGACAGTAAGAGGGTTGACAATAACAGTTTAAAGTAACAGTTTACAGTAACATACTTGATTGTAACAGTTGACAGTAACACAATTGACAGTAACAGACTTGAACGATTTTAAAATTTACATCAATTTGACATTTATAAATGTTGACAAAAAACATCAAAAGGGAAGTATAATATTTTATGTTATTTGGGGGGGCCAGTGTTAGACAACAATTGACTTCTTTGATGTAAAAATGACATCAAATTAACATCTAACATTGTTGCCAAAACAAAGAACAGTACATATTACAAATTATTCATCTGAAAGCTCCAGTTCACAATTCGCAATGCTTCTGTATCCATACAATTCATGTAAACTACCTTGATGTAAAAATTTCTATCAAATTGACATCTGAAATTGATGTCAAAAACATCAAATGAGATTATTTTTTGGCCCAAATGTTAGATGTCTATCAACTACCTTGATCTAAAATTTACATCAAAATGACATCTAAAATTGGTGTCAAAAAACATCAAATGAGAACTACACAATTTTTTTTTTGGCACCAGTGTTAGACATCAATTGGCTGCCTTGATGTAAAAATGACATCAAATTGACATCTAAAATTGGTATCAAAAGACATCAAATGGGAAGTATATTATTTTATGGGTTTTTTGGGGCCAGTGTTAGACATCAATTGGCTACCTTGATGTAAAAATGACAACAAATTGACATCTAACATTGGTGCCAAAACAAAGAACAGTACATATTACAAATTATTCAACTGAAAGCTCCAGTTCACAATTCACAATGCTTCTGTATCCATACAATGCATGTAAACTACCTTGATGTAAAAATTTCTATCAAATTGACATCTGAAATTAACGTCAAAAACATCAAATGAGATTATTTTTTGGCCCAAATGTTAGATGTCTATTGACTACCTTGATTTAAAATGTACATTAAATTACATCTAGAATTGGTGTCAAAAAACATCAAATGAGAGCTATACATTTTTTTATTTTTTTTTGGCACCAGTGTTAGACATCAATTGACTAAATTGATGTAAAAATAACATCAAATTGACATCTAAAATTGGTGTCAAAAAAACATAAAATGGGAACTAAGACAATATTTTATGTTTTTTTTTTTTCTGGCACCAATGTTAGAGGTCAATTGACTAATTGACACTGCAATGCATATAAACTACCCTGATGAACAAATTACATCAAATTGACATCAAAAATTGGTGATAAATAAATAATATAATTAAAAAAAACATCAAATTAGAACTAAGATGATTTTTTAAAAATGTTTTTCTTTCTCTGGCCAAAGTGTTAAATGTCAACTGATTTTCTTAATCTAAAAAATTACATCAAATTGACATCTAAAATTGGAGCCAAAACAATTAATATTACATACAATTACATATAAAAAATTACAGTTTTCATTTGATGTTTTTTTGACACCAAATCTGATTGATTTGCATTTTGATGTATGTTTTAAAGTCGTTTTGACATCAAGCTACCCACTGGATATTTATGGTGGCTTGAAAAGCCAACATACTGTTATCTCACGTAAACTTATTATTATTCTTCTTCTTCTTCTTCTTCTTCTTCTTATTCTTCTGAGACTAATTTTAAAGTGTATCTCCTCCTAAACTTTTCAAGCTTCATACTTCAAACTTTCGTCAAACCTTCAAACTGGTCTGACTCGGGTTGCTATATCTTTTCCGACTGATCCGACTTTCGGTTTTCCGAAAAACGACCCGGAAAATTCCCAAAATTCCCATTGACTTAACATTGGGTCAAACTTTGTGACCTTATAACTCTGCATCAGACTGTCCTACAGACTTCTAACTGGGCTCATTTAACTCAGTCTAGCCAGCAGCCAATAACTGATGACCTTTAAACTTACTAGCCACTCCCTAGCAACCACTTTTGGCACCCTAGCAACTGTCCCATAGACTTCCATTGTAAAAGACTGCCATTGACTTAACATTGGGTCAACCTTTGTGAGCTCATAACTCTGCATCAGACTGTCCTACAGACTAGAGTCAGGCCCCATTCAACTCAGTCTAGTCAGCAGCCAATCACTGATGACCTTTAGACTTACTAGCCACTCCCTAGCAACCACTTATGGCACCCTAGCAACTGTCCCGTAGACTTCCATTCGAAAGACTCTCATTGACTTAACATGGGATCAAACTTTGTGAGCTCATAACTCTGCATCAGACTGTCACACAGACTAATGGCTGAGCTCATTTAACTCAGTCTAGCCAGCAGCCAATCACTGATGGCCTTTTAACTTTCTAGCCACACCCCTAACTACCACATACTGCACCCTAGCAACTGTCCTATAGAATGTAATTAGCTGTGCTATAAAATGCTTATAATTCTAACATGCTAATGACATGCCAATCATGCTAGCAACATGCTACTCATATGCTAATCATGCTAATGACATGCTAACTCATACTGGAAACATGCTAATGACATGCTAATTTGTACTAGAATCATGCTAGTAACATGCTAATTCAAACTAGACTCATGTTAATAACTGGCCTACATGCATATCTTTGCATAGCAGTGTCCTATTGACTTGGGGGATGGCTCATCTGACTCAGACAACCAATGAGCATCTCAATATGATAATGAAGCTCACAAGCCCCGCCCCCAAATTGATTCCATAGACTTCCATTAAAATAGGCCAAGATGCATATCTTTGCATAGCAGTGTCATAGAGACATGGGGGTTGGTTCATTCGACTAAGACAACCAACCACATTCAAGTTCACTCTGTAACCTCGCCCATAGCAACAAAACAGAGTACCCTAGCAACCATTCATCAACAGCTATATCTCAGCATCAGAACATCGTAGAGACTTGGAGATTGGCTCGTTTGACTCATGCTAGCAAACGGAACTTCCTATATGCTACACATGCTAGCAGTGACTAGCTACATGCTAATATTGACTAGCCCAGTACTGTAACTTGCTAGAAATGCTTACTAAGTATAAATGTTTTATCAATCATGTATGTGAGGCTTGCCTAGTAACCAACCAGGGTACCCTAGCAACTGCCTAGCAACCACCCAAATTACCCTAGCAACCGCCTAGCAACCACCTAGCAACGGCCTAGTAATGCCTTAGTAAGGGCCTAGCGACCACTCAGGACACCCTAGCAACCGCCTAGCAACGCCTTAGCAACCACTCAGAATACCTTAGCAACCACCTAGCAACACCTTAGCAACCACCTAGCAACCACTTGGGACACCTTAGCAACCGCCTAGCAACACCTTAGCAACCACCTAGCAACCCCTCAGAACACCCTAGCAACTGCCTAGCAACGCCTTAGCAACCACCTAGCAACCACTCAGGACACCCTAGCAACCACCTAGCAACACCTTAGCAACCACCTAGCAACCACTCAAGACACCCTAGCAACCACCTAGCAACGCCTTAGTAACCACTCAGAACACCCTAGCAACCATCTAGCAACCACTTAGGACACCTTAGCAACCACCTAGCAACACCTTAGCAACCACCTAGCAACCACTCAGAACACCCTAGCAACCGCCTAGCAACACCTTAGCAACTACCTAGCAACCACTTAGGACACCCTAGCAACCGCCTAGCAACACCTTAGCGACCACTTAGGACACCCTAGCAAACGCCTAGCAACACCTTAGCAACCACCTAGCAACACCTTAGCAACCACCTAGCAACCACTCAGGACACCTTAGCAACCACCTAGCAACACCTTAGCAACCACCTAGCAACCACTCAGAACACCCTAGCAACCGCCTAGCAACACCTTAGCAACCACCTAGCAACCACTCAGGACACCCTAGCAACCACCTAGCAACACCTTAGCAACCACCTAGCAACCACTCAGGACACCCTAGCAACCACCTAGCAACGCCTTAGCAACCACTCAGAATACCCTAGCAACCACCTAGCAACCACTTAGGACACCTTAGCAACCACCTAGCAACACCTTAGCAACCACTCAGAACACCCTAGCAACCGCCTAGCAACACCTTAGCAACCACCTAGCAACCACTCAGAATACCCTAGCGACCACCATGCAACACCTTAGTAACCACTTAGCAACTAGTCAGAACACCTTAGCAACTGCCTAGCACCACCTTAGCAACCACCTAGCAACCACTCAAAACACCCTAGCAACCATCTAGCAACACCCTAGCAACCACCTAGCAACTAGTCAGACCACCTTAGCAACTGCCTTGCACCACCTTAGCAACCACCTAGCAACCACTTAAAACACCCTAGCAACCGCCTAGTAAAATGCTAATTCATGCTAGAATCATGCTAACAACATGCTAATTCATGCTAGAATCATGCTAGTAACATGCTAATTTATGCTAGATTTATGCTAACAACATGCTAATTCATGCTAGAATCATGCTAGTAACATGCTAATTCATGCTAGAATCATGCTAACAACATGCTAATTCATGTAAGAATCATGCTACTAACATGCTAATTCATGCTAGAATTATCCTAGTAGCATGCTAATTCATGCTAGAATCATGCTAGTAACATGCTAATTCAACCACTTCAAACTTTCAGATTCGGCTTTTCAAGCCACCATAAAGTTTGTCCTCAAACTTTAATATCTAGTTAATTTTACAATATGATTTGACAAAAAAGAAAAATGTCAGTCAAATATAAAAACCACTAAAATAAATGAACCGGCTCTTTCATTAGACATTTAAAAGGTATTAAATGGGCCACTTTACTGGTAGGTGCTCAGACTGGATACAGACTGTAATTAAATTTGGAGCAGCAGGGACCAGCGTCTGTTTAGCCGCTGCAGGCTGCAGTCACTGCTGTCTGGAGCTCAGCGCAGTAAAACCCACGGGGAACACTTGGACCAGTCCTAATAGTAGCCAACTGTTTTTACTCCGCCGAGCCTTTCTTATCTTCTGCACTATCAGGGTCCATTGCTTCCACAAATAAAGGGGGCAATTAAACCCTAGGAGGACCGCGGAGATCAAAGCAGCAGGAAAATCAGCGTGGGACAGTAAAACAAGTGCATGATTGTGGATTATGAGGGGAAGCGGACCACCACAGACTGAAGAATGAGCAGGATGAGTGTTCAAACGTCCAACTGCGTCTTTCATAATAGCAGGCTTTGCTCTGCACAAGAAAACCGATTTAATGCATATATCAGAAAAGGTTTCAGGTAAATGCCTTAAAAAAGGAGTTTAGGATGCATCAATTGTAGATTATTTGTCAACTCTGGTACTGTTATATGAAATGCTCATTCACATTTTAAAACACTAATACAATCAAAATACATTAAATTTGGTTTCAGACATGCCATGTGGAGTCTGGTTTGAGGTTAGCATCTTGAGCTAATGCACAAAATGGAGGAAAATGTGAATTCTGTTATTGTTAACTAAGCTTGTTTGGCATGCTGTTCTGGGAGAAAGCCCCTGACCTTATGAGATTCTCGAGCCCTGGGCTCTCTCCTGTTTGCAGGGCGAGAGGGGAGTTTAAGCTCAGTAGATTTCGATGACCCGATCATAAATTGATCTAATTCTAAATACTTGATAGTTTTTTACTAAATTTAGTTAAGGAGCAAAGATAAATAATGTCTACTTTAATAGCGAAGAGATCACGATTGTATACACAGAAGCAATGATGACATGACTTGCAGTCCATTTGAAAAAGCCTATTTTCAATTCAATTCAGCTTTATTTGTATAGCGCTTTTACAATGTAGATTGTGTCAAAGCAGCTTCACATAAATGGTCATAGTAACTGGAACAGGGTCGTTCAGTTTTTAGTGTTTAAGTTCAGTTCAGTTTAGCTCAGTTCAGTGTGGTTTGAAATCATTACTGAGAGTCTGTGTACAGTATTTAAGAGCTCGCAAATGTTTTTTGCGATTAGCGTACATGACTGCACTCTCATGTTAAAATAAAGCACTCGCGACATTTGCAGAAATTAGTAATTGTGCAATACCTGCATTCCAGCGCCGACATTCAGACTGTATTTAGAGGAGTGACAGGTCAGAGGTGAGTAAATTCACTGCCAGAGAGAAGAGGGTGAAACGGGTATGTAGATCGTCAGAATGGCAGGAAGTATGTTCGCGGTTTAATTACTCTGGGCTCTATTTTGACGGTCCATGCGCAGAGCGCAAAACGCAGGGCGCAAACGCTTTCAGGGCGTGTCAGAACGCATTTTTGCTAATTTACGGACGGGAAAATGCGCTTTGCATTTTTCTTAATGAGTTATAGGTGTGTTTTGAGAATAAACCAATTAGAGTCTCATCTCCCATTCCCTTTAAGAGCCAGCTGCGTCGCGCCAAGAGCGCATTCGCTATTTACAGGACGCAAAGTAAGTCTAAGTGGAAAAACTGAGCATTTCACAAGCAAACAGTTAACAGTTTTTTAACAGACAACTGTTAAACAGAGCATCTACTGCGTGAGAATGAGAGATAATGGATCACTTTCACAATCGCTATTGGATAGAGAAACCTTTACGCACAGACATCAATTAGTCTATAAATAATTAATTTCGTTTGTTAAGCGCAAATATTCGTTTCAAAACTATTTCTAAATTAAGTTCTAATTTCTAGCAAACGAATAAATGAACAATATTAACCGAGTGTGGTCAAAATACTGAGTTATTTCCAAATACACCTGCCATGCCCCATATGGTCTAAAACCTGACAGGTGGGCAAATCTAAGCTTGTTTTTAATAAAACAAATATAAATATGGATATAGTAAATAATACTGCTAATAATAATAACATTATACAAAAGCAAATTGTTATGAATGAACTGAAAAAGCCTCCCGGGATGAAGAAGACATAAAAGCAGTGATTTTTCATATTTATGTAGGCTAGAAAATAATATGTTTTGTAATATTTTAATCCTTTATATTTATATTCTATATCTATTCTTATTATATCCTATATATATCCTTAATATTTACATTTTTTCATATGTAAAGATATTTGCCTATTGCTCTCTTGTGTGTATTAAGCAGTGTGTAAGCGAGGCGCAACTCTGCGCCGGAGTTTAGACCGGGTTTGTTTTGGTCTAATGAAAAATCTATTATAGTTTCTCAAAATATCAACGTGCCAGCGGTCCGCCTCAGAACGCCTTCCTTTTTAGACCAGAACGCCTATGGGCGCACAAATGAGCGCTAATGCATTTGCTATTTAAACAGCGTAGCGCAACGCCTCAGAACGACTCTTGCGCCAAGCTGAAACTACCAAAAGTCTATTGCGCCGCGTCTTGCGCCACACTGCGCCAGGTGTATGATAGGGCCCTCTAGCTCTATTTTGAAGTAAGCTGAAAACCATGTAACCATTGACTAGTGTTTGCTTTTCCACTATGAAAGTCAGTGGTGGCAGGTTTTTAGCTTTCTTGAAAACATGTAAATAGTGAGTAAATTAGAATTTCTGGGTGAACTATCCCTTTAAGGTACATTTACGTCAGTTTAGTCAGCAGTAGGCCTACATGACAATAAATACAGGTGTAAACAGTGTCTGAATGATTCTCAGGCCCCGTTTACACTAGTGCGTTTTAGAATGAAAACGATCCGCGTCCACACTTGCGTTTTACCCAGCGTTTCTGAACTGCTCTCCGTCCACACCAAAACGCTGAAAACGCACATCACGTGACCACACACACACACACTCTCGGCCAAGCGCTGCAGCCCATCTACCCAGATGAGAGCTGTGCTAGTCGGACTTCTCATCAAGCATCTCCCGCTGGATCTAATCTCACTATATTTATTAAACGGGATATTTCATTCATCTTGTTGTCTTTATCTAACGACATGTTCCCTGACTTTGGTCATTGGATTTTTTCTCAGGTAACGTGGCTAAGCGCAAAGATAAGTTAATGATTAATGTAACCACGTAGCCTATTCTGTATATTGACTGATCGCTTGCCTTTATTTCCTATAATGTAAAAACTTATTGTATGTTATACTTTTATAATGGCCATTATCGATTATTAAAACTGATATTCAGCAAAAGAGAGGGTGTGTTTCGTATTTTCACTGAAATTGAAAGGAGGCAGTTGTTATCGGCTCCGTTTTGTTATAAATATCCACACAGTGAAGATGACGCTCATATATGCAGCACGACGCCTTAACATTTCTGCTGTCTGTTTAGTTGTTAATATCAAAATGAAAATAGGCAGTTCCTTAAATCATGTATACATTTTATTGTTGAGAAAGTGAAACAACGTAGCCAAGGTGATGTGAATGAAGTTATAAAGTACACTGTTCCCTTTGAAGATTGACGCGTGTCCTCGGTATAGTCTGCTTTTCCATATCAAACTGAGAAGAAGAGACTGCAGCCTTGATCAAACTTGCGAAGTCTGAACAAGGAGAAAATGCAGGACTGAACTGTGTGTTAGGCTACTTAATATTCAGGAAAAGCCCCAATCAGAGAGGCGAATGACAGCAGCCCCGCCTCCGTTTTCAGATGTCTCCGTTTTCAATCATCCACACTGAGACGGAGCAGCAGCGTTTCAGAATGAAAACGGCCTCTCCAGTGTTTTCGAAACGCTCCGTTTTCGGCGCTCGAGAACTCCGGCGTAGTGTGGACGGTTGGCGTAACCGTAGCAAAACTTATGCGTTTTCAAACTAAAACGCATTAGTGTAAACGGGGCCTCAGATAGTACACCTTCAACCACTTTCCAATGTAACAACAACGACAAAATCATAGAGCTTTTATAATGTAAAAAAACTCATGTGGTCAAATGCATCTAAACAGCCACAGGATTCCACTTACTGTCTACTAACTAAACATGTCTATTCATACTTCGCCGCGTTGCAGTTAAACACAATTGCTGCCTGCCACACTCGTTTCTCTCCCTCCTCACTTTCTGAATTCAGCTTTAGCGTCACGTCTGTGTGCTACTAGTTGAAAACCGCCATGTCAGGCAGCAGATTTGCTGGAGCGAATATGAATATGAAGTAGCGGTTGACTGCGAAGTGACAGCAACAACAGCCGCTCAGATGGTTTTCATTTTTATGCCATTTTAAGTTACTGCGCTCACACTACCGAGTCTGCTATTTCTGCAGTATTGAATGTGAGGAGCATAAAAAATGACCAAATATATATTTGTATCGAAAAATGTCTGGGTTATATGCTGCAGAGAATATTTTATTTCACACTTCACCTAACTAATGTGACAAATGGATTTACAGTATGCCATTTTCACCCCTAGAGGGCGCATATTCACAACAAACAAAGACGTAATTTGATGACTCGTTGACTGAATGTGGAATCATGGGAATTGTAGTCTTCATCATCCTACAGGACTCCTGTTGATGGATGAGTTAAATTATTGAACACTTATTACCATGGTAATCAGGTACAGACTAAACAATAAGTGATAAGCAGCTGCTTATGGCCCCACGGAATTAAAGGGCCATGTAAAATGGCAAGAAGCATATATTCAGTGTTGGGCAAGCTACTTGAAAAATGTAGTGAGCTAAGCTATTAGCTACTCTACTTAACATGTAGTTTAACTACACTAAAAGCTACCCTCTTGGAAATGTAGCAAGCTATGCTAAAAGCTACTTGGCAAAAGCAGCTTAGCTACATCTAAGCTATTTTTGCCATTTTTATTTTTAAATCATCTCTTAGTGATTAACAAAACTGCGCACGCAGAATTCCGCAGATTTTCCGCAGAATTCCGCAGATTTTCCGCAGAATTCCGCAGATTTCTGCAGTTTTTTTAGCCCATTAAAAATTCTGTTTATTTACTTGAGTTAATGTGTAAATCGGAATTTATTCAGTTTTTATTCAGTAATTTATTACTTTTTATTTAATATATTAATAATAATAATAATAATAATAATAATAAACTTTATTTGTATAGCACTTTTCCAACATACATGCAACTCAAAGTGCCTCACAAACAACAACAAAAGCATTCAAATAGACCACAAAAACTTGTCACATATACTGAAATAAAAACATTCATGTACACAAAATGTAAGTATATATTCACATGATCACACACACAATAGTCCTTACATATGCAGGCACACACCATACATTACATACATAAACCTACAACAATATAGATAAAATGCGTACACCTAACAAACTTGTTTAATCATACGCAATTTTAAAATATGTGTCTTAACACGCTTTTTAAAAACATGAATACTTGGTGATTCTTTCACTTCAAGGGGGAGACAGTTCCAAATTTTTGGAGCATAATGGCTAAAAGAAGTGCCGTCAGATCGCATCAGATTTACAGGATAAAATTCTAAAAGTCCAGCACTAGAAGAGCGTAGAAAACGGTTTGGATTATATTTTGTTAAACAGTCTGAAATGTAGGAAGGTGTCATATTGTGTAGTGCTTTAAAAACTAATAAAAGAATCTTAAAATCTATCCTTTGGTGCACAGGCAACCAGTGTAATTCTATTAATACTGGTGTAATGTGTTCTCGTTTCTTTAATTTCATTAAAACTCTGGCTGCTGCATTTTGTATCAATTGCAACTTCATTGTAGAACCCTTAGGTAGACCAGTATAGATAGCATTGCAATAATCAAGCCGAGAGAAAATAAAAGCATGAATTAATTTCTTGGCATCATCAAAATATAGGAAAGAACGAATTTTGGCAACATTTCGTAAATGATAAAAACATGTTTTTGTAACTTGATTAATATGAGATTTAAAATTAAGATCACAATCGAAAATAACACCCAGGTTCTTTAATTCTTTTTTTGATTGTAAACCTTTTTTTGATTGTAAACCTAAAGAACACAGTTCTGCTTCAATCCTCTCTCGCTCAGGTTTTTTGCCCACAGTAAGAATAAAGTGTAAGTTATGATACTCCGCTGGATACTCCCAAAATAATTCTGCAGAAATCCGCAGATTTTTACCAAAATTCTCCTCAGAAATAGCAAAAAACGTCCGCAGATTCCATCTGGCCCTACATATGAGGCAGAATAGTTCAGTTCAGTTATTAACTGTAATTAATATGTTGTACTAAACAGAAACACATTATAGTATAAAACAGCTAAAACAAAAATCCAATAAAAGCAGGTGTTACACATTTAAAATACTATAGTAACTTACATCAAAGAGAAATATTTTGACAAGCATTATGCATATTGTACATATTTTTACAACTCTTCATTAATAAATTACAATACATAATGTAGAAATTTATAGCAATACTTACTATAAATTACTAAAGTATTTTTTGAGTAAGTTATTGCATCTTAACATAGTTCTCGAGATATGGTCACGAAAAATCCTGCTTCAGAAATAACTCCTCTCCCTCAGTCATCTTTCCATCAAGGAAGTTTCTCATGCTAGCCTAAGTTGGTTTGCAAATTAGACCAGAGGTGGCAGTAACGCACCAAAAAGTTTGTTGTCAACCACCATAAAACAGGAAGAAGAAAAATTAATAAAACTCGCCATCTGGATTTACTTTCATAGGCTAGACAACGGCTTCTCAGCTCTGTGAGTGTCTGTGCCGTCACTTATTGATCCGCAACTGGTAAAATGTAGCTTTGTGGATGCTACTGCACTACTTGACTAATAAAATAGCTTCGCTACTAAAAGCTATATGATTTAGAAAGTAGCAACGCTACAGCCAAGCTACTGAGAAATGTAGCTAAGCTAGTAGCGTCACTACTTGTTGCGACGCTACTGCCCACACATATTAAATATATAAGTCTTTTATAAATTTTTTTTATAATATGTTGTAAAATCTGTCTATAACCGTTAAGATTTTAACGTCATTACTACTTTTTAAAACTGGGGGCCCCCATGAATAATAGAACGTTACATCCTTACCGCACATGCACAAGGTGTGAGAACAGTCAAACTGATCTGCTTCTCCTCTGTTTTTAATGTAGTAATTTCAATGGACCATTTTTTATTTTCTTCTTGCTGTTCACAATCATTTCCCAGAGATGGGTTGCAGCTGGAAGGGCATCAGCTGCGTAAAACATATGCTGGATGAGTTGGTGGTTCATTCCACTGTGGCGACCCCGGATTAATAAAAGGACTAAGCTGAAAAGAAAATGAATGAATGAATGTACACAATTACAGAGTGACATTTTAGTGACACCGGTCTGCCAGCGATCAGAGTAGAGACAGGTAAAATGTGCAAGAGGGAAAATTTTGACATAATTTGTGGAAACGAAGCACGACAAACAATGAAATGCAGCTTCTTCCACGATCCTGCTGTCTGGCCCAAACAGATGTCAGATGATAAGTCTCATTAAGTTTCGTATTAAATTTAAAACATTGCTTCTTACCTATAAAGCTTTAAATAATCCAGTTCCTGTTTATTCAGCTTAAAAACTGAAAGCTGCTGAAGTGAAACAAGAGAAGCGCTGAAGCAATCTCCAATGATTAAATCTTATTTTACCAATAGAAGTTTCTCTATAAATGTTGCCAATTTTATCCCTGATGTGTGATGGCTCCTTGTACATCCTTCTTTTGAGGTCAATTTTTAGGAAACATGTGACCCTTTCACACATACAGACCTTTCCGGAAAATTGCCGGCAATTTTCCGGAAAGGTTGTATGTGTGAACAGGTCCTTTTTGAAAATACCGGTAAATTCGTTCTGGCTATTTTCCGGAAAGAGAAGTTGTAACATTACCGGCAATTTGCCGGAATGCTGCGCTGTGTGAATGCAGAAGGAAGATTGCCGGAATAAGCGCGTGCACGTCTAGAACGTGCTGACGTGAGACGTCTGCTTTAGCCAATCACAACAGTCAGACGCATTTACGTCCGCGCGGTTTGTGAGAATAAAAGCCTTTGAATATTTTTCCAGACACATTTAGCTGCTAGAAGTTAGTCAGATCACATTTATATGTTCTTCTTAATGCCAACTGTGTAAATAATCATCGATGAGATGCTTATGATAAGCCGTTGTTTGTTTACCTTCAAGCTTTGCGTGTGCCTGTGATACAGCCTATAAGTGCCTGCGCACGCACATATTATGAACATCTCGACATGCGAAAGTGATCCTGCGAAAGTTGTTCACAATATTGATCATTCACAGAGTTTGTAATTTAGTCAAATGTTTACAAATACAAGCGCAGCCGTTTAAAGCTCATTTGTGGTGAATGATGTCAGAATTTACCGGTATTTTGGAATGGATGTGTGAATGCTCTTTTCCGGAAAATTTCCGTAACGTCCTCGCCTGTGTGAACAGCGTTTTTTTCAATATACCGGTAAAGTCTTTCCAGAAATTTTCCAGATATTTACCGGTATCACTGTGTGAAAGGGGCTATGGCGTCTCTTTATTTTTAGAAATGAGACACGAGACAGCAGGAACGCTTTTATTATGTACAGTCCAACACTTCCTGTTCTTCATCTCATGAACATGTAAGCTGCATCTCAAATGGCACACTATGCACTCATGCACTATGTACTTATGCACTTACACACTCAACAGCATAGTATATGACTGTAGTGTCATCCCAAATGGAGCACTAATGTTTTTTACTAAGCAGAAATAAAAACCGTTTCCCTGATGATGTTTGACGGTTGCTAAATCAGTGAAATAAATGACTACTGTTAAATATTAACTGTCATAAGTATAACCACATTCACCATCGGGAGGCGCTATTATCACTTTTGTGGGAGAATTTTGCTTTCTCAATCCAAAATAAATAAAGTAATCCAACATGTGCGCCCGATAGCTCCTCCCCTTGCGCTATGTGAGCAAACCTGCGGTCGTTGAGTGCGTGAATTACATCATTACACACTTCATTTTAGCGGCTGAATGGGTGCATCATTCGGTTAAATAAAGTGCACTTATTATGGTTTTCAGTGTGAACGCATTACTTACACTGATTGCACTACTAAATGTCGTAAAATAGTGCATAAGTGTGCGATTTGAGACACAGCTGTAGAGAAAACGCAGCACTGTTTTATTAGACTAAACACATTTTAGGCGTCAAATATAATGCTGTTAATTAAAACACACAACATCGCTGCGGTTTCCCTGTTTTCTAAAAAACCTGAAATCAAGGGTGTGTGACGTCATTAGCATGGACACACAGCACACGCATAGAACACTAGTTAAAATAGCTAATTTCTTTGGATTTTAACCTACTTACAAACATTTGCGATAATAAAATTCTTCAAAATATAGAACACTATTCTAGTGTTAGCTTTTTGAATATTTTAATTATAAAATCGTACAGATTTGACCCTTTAACTACAACCTTTGCGCTTAATCTGAAATAATTATGAAAACCACTTGAGAGTGAGTAAATAGGCTGAACTATTCATTTAAGGTGCCTTTTCATAAATCCAGTCAGCATTACTAAATATGAGTGTACATTGTGTCTGATTGTCCACTTTCAGTAACTAGCAAGGTAGCATTTTTTGATTGTAGTTAAACTGAACTACAGAATTGAGAAAGTCGTGTTAATATCATTTACAAAACCATCTCAGCATTTTGAATTACTGCTATGCTTTTCGCATAGAAATATTCCGCCGCATGTCTTCAGCAGTGACACAGAAAGCTTACTCTGATATATGTGTGTGATTACCAGAAGATTTACCAAAGGGGAAAGAGATCTTTCCCCAGAAGGTTGGTATTTAGTGTGCGTGCGTGTGTGTGTGTGTGTGTGTGGAGAGAGAGTGGAGAGAGAGAGAGAGAGAGACAGAAAGAAAGAGAGAGTGTTTGTGTGTCTTTCTCCTCTGGGATTGAGGGAAATTGCGGTGTGCCCACTACTGGAATGGGTTTGCATTTTTAGCTGGGAGAAATTTAAATTCCTGGATAAATTGCCTGTGAAAAATATGAATGAAACCATCATGAAAATCCCAACACTAAAAAGTCATATTTTACCCTTATGTACTGTTCAAATTGACTGCCCTTTCATTATGTTCGGGCTGTTTTTGCCCCATTTTACCTCCGCTTAGTACGTGCGCCTTGTGCATTAAACTGCAAAACTGCATTTTTTCATCTTAAAAATGTTGCCAAACTTCAGCACACGCTATCTAGTGAAGTTTATTTATAAACTAATTTCGAGAGGATCACGTGCTTATGGTTGCTTGCGGCTTCCCCCTATTGAATAATTCAACCAATCAGATGATTTCTCAGCCACTATAAATACCCTAAGTTCCATATGACAGCCATCTTTATTTTAAAGAATCCCCCCTTCCACCCCTACTCCTCCTTCTTTCCTAGATGGGTGGCCCAGTGGTTAGCACTGTTGCATGACAGCAAGATCATCACTGGTTCTAGTCCTTACCAAGCCAGCCAACATTTCTGTGCGGAGTTTACATTTTCTCCCCAAGCTCACATGGGTTTCCGTCGGGTTCCCCGGTTTCCTTCCACCATCCAAAAACATGCAGCTTAAGTTAAATGATTAATCCAAATCAGCACCATAGACATGCTCCTAGTAAGTAGTTATCTCTTAAGAGTAATAGCTATCTGTTCATTAGCTACTACAGCAGGGGAGTTCTCGAGATCTATCTGATCTCAAACTCCCCTCTTGCCTTGCAAACAGGAGGGAGCCCCAGGCTCGAGGATCTTCTGAGCTCAGGGCTCTCTCCCCGGACAGCATACCAAACACTGTTTATAATCAATCATCAGATGTTTGAAAAGTCGTACCTGTTTCAGATAAAATTTCTTCAAAGTGATTCATATTTAACTCAAATGAAATGCAGCACTGCGTATACTGTTCGCTCGAGTTATAAAAATGTGCGCTCTGCCAGCTGAAATCATGTTGCGCACAAAGCGAAACTCGGCAATGACGTCAAGGGAACATGTTGAGTAAAAATCAGCCTTAAGTGCTCAGATCTCTCGAATGCTGCGTTCACACCAGACGCGGATGAAGCGCCAAGCGCGAGTGATTTTAAGTCAATGCAAAGATGCGAATAGACATCCAATGGCACGAAAGCAACGCCAGATGTGTGTTTGACTCACTTAATGCAAGAATCACTCGAGTTGGAAAATCGGAAATTCAGTGGACATTAGTGTTAACAAATCAGGAACTTGTTCTAGTATGGGCGTGATTATGAGGTAGCGCTTGATGTTGGTGTTCCAAGAACAAATCCTTTAGTCGAGAGCGACAACAGTTCATCAAACTGGGTTTGCCTCAGTCTGAAGCACCGCTGAATGCTTCCGTCATCCAGGTATAGTTTCTGGAGGAGTTGATGAACTCACAGTGCTGGGCGCACCTCTGAGAGGATGTAGTGGACTCAGACACAGCCCCGAACAAATCAACAATGTTTTTCAGCCTTCCTAAAGCATATAAACACAATTACTCTCTCAATAAAATCCACGTTAGCCATTTAGCATTGAAGCTAGAGTCACTGGGCAGACAGAAACCCTGCTCATGGCGTGAATCCGTGTCTATTGTGAATTTAATTTTACGTGCGAATGAAGTGAGTTAATCATGAATGTTCACGCGTGAATAATGTGATTCATTTGAATGTGTCGTGTCTGGTGTGATAACAGCATTACATATATATATATATATATATATATATATATATATATATATATATATATATATATATATATATATATATATATGTGTGTGTGTGTGTGTGTGTGTGTGTGTGTGTGTATATATGTATATATATACACACACTTTTTAAATATATATAAAAAAGGCAGAAATTAAGCGTTTTTTTGCAATGTAAATGTTTCATCTTCCCAACAGGGAAAACCAGCAACAATCAACAATACATGATTATATGGTGACATGGTTTTAATAATGGAAGTCAATGGGGCAAAAACAGCCTCGAACATAACCGAAGTGTAGTCAATTTGCACCGGGGTGTATGGTTAAATTTTTAAAAATTGTTTTCCCCAAAATACATTTCAAATAAGATTTGTCAAATCATTCCATTTGCTTAAATACAGAGAAAGTTGTGGCCAATTTAATACTCAAAATCACCCCAGAGTGGATGAAAACATCCTTAACAGCACACAGGGGCTTAAATAGAGACAACACAAGATGCATTGCAGTGTTATTAAATTTGATTACAGATATATCTGCATAGTTGAGTTAGACAAGCACGAAAAAAGAAAAGTAAAAGAAAAGAAGATGTTCAAGTCTGGTCAATCTCTGGCGCGCAGCCACGTCTCCATTGATTGCAATTCGAGCAGTTAACATAAATTAACACCAGTCACAAAGCGAAACCAATCTGTTCCTGGGAAACCCAACCCGAGTCCAAAATAAACGCTCAGATTCATTCCAGTAATGCGGAAATTGAGTTCATTTATTTAGTATCATTCTAACATTGACCCCTGCAAAATAAAAAAGAAGTCTTGATATGAATGATGCAGGACAAACACGTCAACTATTGGCCTAAAATAAAATCCTAATAAAGATCTCCAGTGAGGGCTGGGTTTATGTTTTGCTCCTGTGCGCGTCAGGACTGCAGGGGTCTCTGTATCGGACCATTTGTCATATTGTCAGGTCAGTGGCGTCAAGTGCCAGCAAGTGTGACATTCCTCGGTGCACTAGACCACCAGAACAGGAGTGCGCTTTACACACACACACACACACACACACTGTCCTGACCCCGGACACACATCTGGACAGGAAGACGATATGGTATGTACACCCCCTCTTTACCGAGCGTATCACTCCTTCCCACCCCCCCTTGCCCAATGTATGGTAGCTTAAAAGTTGTCGTGTCTAAAGGCGAGGAGAGAATTGATGAGTATTTGTATCGTTAATGATAAATACGTTCCTGTTTCCACCTGGTATTAACATGCGTCTCGTCTGACAACTTGTTTTTCCGAGACCAATCCTCTCATTTCATCACGTTTTACATCACTTTTGCGAGAGTGCGGAGTGTGACGAGTGCTGTTGGATTGACAAACATACATTAATTTACTTTGTTACACCTACAACAATTGTTTTTTTTTTTTCAACTTAATTTATTATATTTTTTGGGTAAAAACAATATATGGCAACTTAATTGTTTTAGGATTAAATTTTTGTTTGAGTTGATCACAAAAAAATCCATGTGGCCCAATATTGATTTAGTGCGTTTTTTACAACAGGTCCCATAACGATCACATAGCTGCACTATTTTTTTTTTTTGCCTTTTTAAACACAGGCTTCATTTACAAAATAATGATGTAGCAAAAAAAAAATAAAAATTGTGCTTGCGTATTAAAACAAATTCATGTTTACAAGATGTAGGCAAAATATAACTTTTTTTGTTTGCATTTTGAAAATGATTCTTGTTTACACAACAATGGTATTGCCCGAAATGGATAGTTTTTTGCTTGTGTTTTAAAACAGTTTCACATTTACACAACAGCAACGTGTACAGTATTTGTATCAATATTCATAAATACGTTTCTGTTTCCAGCTTGTATTAACGTGTGTTTACAAGTTGTTTTTCTAGACCAATCCTCTCATTTCATCATGTTTTTAACATGTTTTGTTTGACGATTGCTATTGGATTAACAAGCAGACGCTGTAAAAAAGTGAAAACTTAAGTTACACCTAAGTTACACCAAAATTGTGTTTTTTCAAATTAATTTATTAGATTTTTTTCAGTAAAATAATTATATGAAAAAAACGTAATTGTTTTAGGCTTGACAAGTTGAAATACGTTTTCTAGGTTGATCTAATAATAATAATAATAATAATGGTGATAATAAAAATAATAATAATAGTAATAATAATAATAATAATAATAATAATAATAATGGTGATAATAATAATAATAATAGTAATAATAATAATAATAAATGTGGTACAACAATGTTTAAGTGCACTCTCACAACAAGTCACATAATATTTACATAGCCGCGAGAGTGTTGAGTATGACAAGTGCTATTGGATCGACAAACATAATCGACTCCCATTTACACTAATAACTAATCATAAATTTCTTTACCGAGCGTATCACTCCTTCCCAACCCCCCTTGCCAAATGTATGGGAGCTTAAAAGTTGTCGTGTCTAAAGGCGAGGAGAGAATTGATGAGTATTTGTATCGTTAATCATAAATACGTTCCTGTTTCCACCTGGTATTAACATGCGTCTCATCTGACAACTTGTTTTTCCGAGACCAATCCTCTCATTTCATCACGTTTTACATCACTTTTGCGAGAGTGCGGAGTGTGTCGAGTGCTGTTGGATTGACAAACATACATTAATTTACTTTGTTACACCTACAACAATTGTTTTTTTTTCAACTTAATTTATTATATTTTTTGGGTAAAAACAATTTATGGCAACTTAATTGTTTTAGGATTAAATTTTTGTTTGAGTTGATCACAAAAAAATCCATGTGGCCCAATATTGATTTAGTGCGTTTTTTACAACAGGTCCCATAACGATCACGTAGCTGCACTTTTTTTTTTTTGCCTTTTTAAACACAGGCTTCATTTACAAAATAATGATGTAGCAAAAAAAAAATAAAAATTGTGCTTGCGTATTAAAACAAATTCATGTTTACAAGATGTAGGCAAAATATAACTTTTTTTGTTTGCATTTTGAAAATGATTCTTGTTTACACAACAATGGTATTGCCCGAAATGGATAGTTTTTTGCTTGTGTTTTAAAACAGTTTCACATTTACACAACAGCAACGTGTACAGTATTTGTATCAATATTCATAAATACGTTTCTGTTTCCAGCTTGTATTAACGTGTGTTTACAACTTGTTTTTCTAGACCAATCCTCTCATTTCATCATGTTTTTAACATGTTTTGTTTGACGATTGCTATTGGATTAATAAGCAGACGCTGTAAAAAAGTGAAAACTTAAGTTACACCTAAGTTACACCAAAATTGTGTTTTTTCAAATTAATTTATTAGATTTTTTTCAGTAAAATAATTATATGAAAAAAAAACGTAATTGTTTTAGGCTTGACAAGTTGAAATAAGTTTTCTAGGTTGATCTAATAATAATAATAATAATAATAATAATAATAATGGTGATAATAAAAATAATAATAATAGTAATAATAATAATAATAATAAATGTGGTACAACAATGTTTAAGTGCACTCTCACAACAAGTCACATAATATTTACATAGCCGCGAGAGTGTTGAGTATGACAAGTGCTATTGGATCGACAAACATAATCGACTCTCATTTACACTAATAACTAATCATAAATTTCTTTACCGAGCGTATCACTCCTTCCCAACCCCCCTTGCCAAATGTATGGGAGCTTAAAAGTTGTTGTGTCTAAAGGCGAGGAGAGAATTGATGAGTATTTGTATCGTTAATCATAAATACGTTCCTGTTTCCACCTGGTATTAACATGCGTCTCATCTGACAACTTGTTTTTCCGAGACCAATCCTCTCATTTCATCACGTTTTACATCACTTTTGCGAGAGTGCGGAGTGTGTCGAGTGCTGTTGGATCGACAATCCATACATTAACAGAACATATATTGACTTACTTTGTTACACCTACATTTTTTTTTACTTCATTTATTATATTTTTTCAGCACAAAATATGGCAACTTAACTGTTTTAAATTTGACAAGTTGAAATCATTTTTGTTTGAGTTTTCACCCTACCCCTAAACCCAACCCGAACTATAAATTCTTTCCAAAATGAGAGGGGAATAATAGTTGGATAACAGTTATAAAGAAGCACACAATCCTAACCCAGATAGCATGCGAAGGTGGGCCACTTTAGGAAGTTATGCAGCACTGCTGGTATTCCTTCGGCTCAGACAAAATGAACGTGAGTCTGAAGTGGCCCACCTGTACTATGGCAAAGGGGGGCCAAAGATTCAAATTCATACATTTAAGGCAAAGATTTGGCACTCATGGCAAAATGTAATCTGAATGAGCCCAATGTGGTCCATGTGGAAAATGATCAATTTGGCCCAAATGAATGAGGACAAATGTGGGCCACAGTTGGCAAAATAGTGGCATTTAAGTCATTTAAGGGTATAAATGGGTCTAAACTTGGATCACACGTGTAGGTGCAAATGTGGCCCAGTTATCTTAAAACATATGTGGGCCGCTATTGGCAAATATTTGGCACAGTAAACTCTGGCTAATGCAGCCGTTAGCCTATAGTGGCCCAGAGAAAATAAGGAAAATGTGGCCCAGTTATCTTAAAACATATGTGGGCCACTTTTGGCAAATATTTTTCACAGTAAGCTCTGTCTATTGCGGCTGTGAGCCCAATGTGGCCCAGAGAAAATATGGCAAATTTGGCCCAGTTATTTTAAAACATATGTGGGCCACTTTTGGCAAATATTTGTCACAGTAAGCTTTGGCTATTGCGGATGTGAGACTAATGTGGCCCAGAGAAAATATGGCAAATTTGGCCCAGTTATTTTAAAACATATGTGGGCCACTTTTGGCAAATATTTGTCACAGTAAGCTTTGGCTATTGCGGATGTGAGACTAATGTGGCCCAGTGAAAATATGGCAAATTTGGCCCAATTATTTTAAAACATATGTGGGACAAATTTGGCAAATATTTAGCACAGTAAACTCTGGCTAATGCAGCTGTTAGCCTATAGTGGCCCAGAAAAATTAAGGAAAATGTGGCCCAGTTATCTTGAAACATATGTGGGCCACTTTGGGCAAATATTCGGCACGGTAAGCTCTGGCTAATGTGGATATGAGCCTATAGTGGCCCAGATAAGATTTGGCAAATGGGGCCCAGTTATCCTAAAACAAATGTGGGCCATTTTTGCCAAATGCTGAAAGTTCTTAAGATGCTGTAACTTAAAAACTTAAGAACTGTGCTTGAAAAGTTTGTTCATTACAGCAAACAAAATGAAGTGAGGCACAACCTGTGATGAAACAATATAGTTCACTGATTTTTTACCAATGTTTAATCCATTATTAGAAGCAATAGGCCAGATCTGGGCCAAAATAAAAGCAAACTGTGACCCAGAATAGGGTTAGTTCTGGTTCACTTAGTTGGATTCTGGCTAATACGTAGTATTGCTTTGCCGTATTTGTGGCCCAGATCTGACAAACAGGAGCGGACCACCCTAGAGCCACCATTCCATTTAGTTTGTGGTCCAGATGTAAGTGTCTGGTGTGGGCCGGATCTGGGCCAAAATAAAAGCAAACTGTGACCCAGAATAGGGTTCGTTCTGGTTCATTTAGTTGGATTCTGGCTAATACGTAGTATTGCTTTGCCGTATTTGTGGCCCAGATCTGACAAACAGGAGCGGACCACCCTAGAGCCACCATTCCATTTAGTTTGTGGTCCAGATGTAAGTGTCTGGTGTGGGCCGGATCTGGGCCAGAGTAAAAGCAAACTGTGACCCAGAATAGGGTTAGTTCTGGTTCATTTAGTTGGATTCTGGCTAATATGTGGTATTTCTTTGACGTATTTGTGGCCCAGATCTGACAAACAGGAGCGGACCACCCTAGAGCCACCATTCCATTTAATTTGTGGTCCAGATGTAAGTGTCTGGTGTGGGCCGGATCTGGGCCAGAGTAAAAGCAAACTGTGACCCAGAATAGGGTTAGTTCTGGCTCATTTGATTGAATTCTGGCTGATATGTGAGATTGCTATGGCTTAATTGTGGCGAAGACCTGGCAAACATGAGAGGACCAGCTAAGTGCCATCATTCCATGCGATATGTGAGCCGAATGTAAGTGTCTGGAGTGGGCCGGATTTGAGACACATGAACTTTGCTAGCTGGGAACTATAGGCGTAAACTGTAAATGTTTCCCAAAGTTCTGATTGGCTGACTGGAATGTTGTTCCAGGATCAACATAAATGTCAACTCGTGTCGAAACACGTCCTACTTGGTGAAACCACAAGTGATTTGATTGGTTGCATCAACCGCCACGGAGGTGTGATAAAGGGACAAATTGATTCGATTTCTCCTGGGAATATGAAGAGGGGGAATACTTGTTAACATTAAGAGGTATTGACCTGCACGAGTGGATCCCAAGGCCACCCAGGCTTGGCTATTACTCAAATAGACAAGACAGACTGTAGTGGCCTTTTCTCACAATGTGCTTTACTGCATGTGTTTATTCAAGATGGCTGCATCAGCACTTCAGTGTTGAGACATGAATAAAAGATCTACCATTCCCCCAATTGCCATACATGTAGGTAGTTGACAAAAAAAGCAGTAAAAAACAAGATTTTTGTGTTATACTTACATGTTTTGAGTCTGATGTTTAGGAGTCACTAGCTTTGTCATTTTTTTTCTCTACGTTTTTTTTTTTTCTGGAGTGTACCGTAAAAAATGTACCATGCTATGGTGTGACATAGCAAAAATACGTTTCAAAAATCTTAATAGGATACAAATAGTGTAAGATTAATTCATCTTCATTGGTGGACACCAAATGTGATGGCAGGGATGAGAGTCAGCACTTCCAATTCGAGGCCATAGTGCTCCACCAGAGGAAGGTAGTTTGTAGGGGTGTCAAAATTAATTGTATCTTCTGTGCACCGCGATGCAGAAGCAGCCAATTCGGTATCGCTTCAGTAATAATCATAACCGGTTATTATGTACTGACATCTTTTATCTCCTATGCACTCTGTCGCGAGTGAGGTGAGCACCGGTATTTACAACACTTAGCCAACTCAGGGCCGGCCCGTGGCATAGGCACCACAGGCAAATGCTAAGGGCGCTGTATATCCAGTGGGGCGCCAGAAATGAGCGCGGTTCAGTTGGTTTTGTTTTCGTGACACACATTCAGTTATATACGGCAATAACTCAAAAATCTCTTACCCTAAAAAGATCTAAGGTGTGTTTCCTACAAAAAGACAAAGCTGGTTATGTTTCACAGCTGTCTTTCTTTTTTTTTCGCTCGACATTACGAGCACTGCTCCGTTTAAGCCTTCGCAATCTGTGTTTACTTTAGCCGGCAGAGCTCGCGCTGAGGAGCTCTAAGTAAGGGACCGTCAGAAAAGTGCTTTTTTTTTTTTTTTTTTTTCGTTTTTCTGCTCCGCTTAGCGTGTATGTTTGTGAATGTGTTTGAATGAGAGACAGTGTGTTGCTGTGTGTCTGTGTGTTTATACAGACAGCATGTTATAGCCTCCCCCCTAAAATATAACACTGTATATGGAAAGCAACGTCAATGCACCGTGATGCACCGAGATATCAAATTGAACCGAATCGATGGCATGATAATTGTAACCGAACCGAACCGAACTGTGAGACCAGTATAGGTTCACACATCTAGTGGTTTGCCATCTTCAGGTTGGAGGAAAGTCCTTACCCCAGTGTCATGAGTGAGGGAAGGGTGGAACATGCAGCGGCAGCCGTAATGTGGTTGATGTACTGCTTTGTTGTGGTAAAGAAGGAGCTAAGCCGAAAAGCAAAGCTTTTAATTTACCGGTCAATCTACATTCCTACTTTCACCTATTGTCATGAGCTTTGGGTCATGACCAAAAGGACAACATCTTGGATACAAGCAGCTGAAATGAGTGTCCTTTGCAGGGTGGCAGGGCGCACCCTTATAGATAGGGTAGGGAGCTGCTCTTCCACATCGAGAAAAATCAGCTTAGGTGGCTCGGGCCATAGGTTTTGGATGCCTACCTAGGAAGGAGTTCCCACCAGGAGGAGGCCTTGGGGAGGACCCAGGACATGCTGGAGGGTCACTGGCTGTTTCTCAATATGCATTCTTCAGCGGTCTTGTTTTCTCGTGTAATGTCATTATCAGCTGCCAAAGTTCAATTCCAATGCTCAAGACTGCAAGAACGGAGGATGCGTGAAACTTTCCGGATGTGTAGCGAGGACGCACCAATGCAGACTCCAATGTGACACCGGTCTCACTCTAAATGTCCAAGAAGTCATTGCGACTCGACTGGAGGTTTACATAGATTTATTATAAAAGTTTAGAGATTGCACTTATTTACCTCAAGACTTTCCCTAAATGAAACATTAGTATGGACAGCTTAATAAAGGAATGAACACATGAAGGGTGTTTGTTTGCTGAAATTCTAAAATCTGTTTTATTTATATTGTGCAACGTATATTTATAATGTTTTTATGCGTAGTGTATATTTTGAAAATGGGAAAAACAAAAAATTGTTTTATGAATGCTGTAATGTTTAAATAATTTTCCAAAAAAATGTGTAAAGGTCAGGAAGAACGCTGTATCTCATGTCTCACAGGACGCGTTCTCTGTTCTTGTGGTCTCCTGAGTTCGTTCTTCCGAGGACACCTGGCAAGACCGGTCTTCACAAGAAGGCAAGTTCGTTCTCTGTGTTCTTGGAATCAAGAAACAGCCTATGTCTCTCGGCTTGCCTAGTAACACCTTGGGATCCCCGATTGGAGATGGAGGAAGTGTCTGGGGAGAGGGAAGATTGAGGTCCTCTACTGAGACTGCTGCCCCCGCAACCCGCCCCCAGAAAAATTAATGAAAATTAATGGATGTCTTATCTCTATGGAACACTTATCTTTAAATAGTGCTATTTATTTTATATGAAATAATAAATATTTGTATTTTTTCCATGAATCGCAGACTTGTTGGTCATTTTTAATAAATAGAGGTGTCGCATCAAAGCACAACATTCATTCATTTTCTTTTCAGCTTAGTCCCTTTATTAATCTGGGGTCACCACAGCGGAATGGACCGCCATCTTATCCAGCATATGTTTTATGCAGCGGATGCCCTTACAGCTGCAACCCATCTCTGGGAAACGTCCATACACATTCATACACTACGAACAGTTTAGCCTACCCATATCACCTGTACCACATGTCTTTGGACTGTGGGGAAAACCGGAGCACCTGAAGGAAACCCACGCGAACGCAGGGAGAACACAGAAACGCCAACTCACCCAGCCGAGGCTTGAACCAGCGACCTTCTTGCTGTGAGGCGACAGCACTACCTACTATGCCACTGCATCGCCCAAAGCACAACAAAACTAGCAATTTTATAGTGGATGCAAAAAAATTAAGAATTATGTGAACATTTCTCAGACAAAAACTTTAAATGTTTACATCATGATCTTGACTGGAGGCTTCCGTCAAGTGATCTAATATGGGGTTTTTCAGCTAATTAAAGTTTTCAGGACAATAACATATAGTTTTAAACACAAGGACATAATTTTCAGTGACAAAATGTATCAGCTCCCTTTGTTTTAAGAACTATGTGAATGAAGAAATATGCTTGGCACCTAAAGCAGGTTTGGCATGCTGTCCCGGGAGAGAACCCTGACCTCGGAGATATTTGAGCTCAGGGCTCCCGCCCAGTCTAGAAGCATATCAGGAGAACCGAGATCAGGTAGGTCTCGATCGCTCCCCCTTTAGAAGGGGAGAAAAAGGAGCCCTAGTAGCAAAGAATTCTGGCCCAGATTTGGCATAAAGCTGGCACAGCAGGCATTCATCCGGCACTGGCATACAGCATGTGGGCCAAACATGGCCCGGGTTTGGCAGAGGTGGCACCGTCTTTAAGGCGGCACACAAGATTTGGGCCAGATGAAAAATGTAGTATTTGGCCCAGATTTTAAAATGTGATAAGTGGGCCATGTGAGTTTGGCCAGTCTTGACCCACATTTAAAATACACTAAAATCATTTTTGAATAAAGAAAAAAAATTCTACCAATCAGGTCACTTTGAGAAAAAGCAAGCCCATAGTGTGCCTAAAGCGCATCACTCCATGGGTTTATCAATTTCATTGCAATCGTGACACACCAACCTATCTGGCCCAGTTCAGGCCCAGTTATGAGTTATTAACTTGGCTGAGACTTGGCCCAGATATGGTCTGTGTTTGGCCCTTGTCTGGAAGCCAGATTTGGTCCAGTCATGTACCGTAATTCACTGCGGCATGTGGGCCAAGCAAAACCTGATTGTGTGGGCCAGAGCTGGGCCAGAGAAATTTTGCTATGTGGGAGGAGATGGGGTGTAAGAGGGGATTCTTCCAAAACGAAGATAGTGCAATAAGGAGAAAGTGATCCATTTATATTAAGCTAGGATCATTCTGATTGGATTATTACTGATTACGGATGAGTGGCCAGCAGTGCACAATCATATCACGTTCTCCTCTCGAAATTAGTTTATGAAACTTCACTTAAGTTAATTAATAAAAAAGACTTTTTAATTAATAAAAATAGTTATTTATTGGACTGAGTTTTCAGATTTGGCCAAAAAAAAAAAAATGTAATGAAACCACATGAGGTCAATAGAAGACAATAAATGATAACTATCCACTGCATTTTAAATGATTGAAATACTAATTGAATTCATCTTTCGTCATCTGTGATAGTAATAATGCAATGTCACATAAACAACCCAGACTTCTTTCTGATTCTAGGCATGACACAAATGTGACATTGGTGTTACGAGCAACCACAAAAAAAAAAAGTATAAGTGACTTCCACTCAGCCAAACCATCAAAAGGAATTACTTTGGTTATGTATCATCTTGCTTTTTAACAGGGTCTGAACAGCCAGAGCGAGAGGGGTGACCTTGTTTAGAGGAGCAATTGTCATTCAATCATTCAATCAGGCTTGGGTTGCATATGCCAGAATCGTGCTCATCCCAGACGGAGGATCGCAGGGTCAGCCCGGGCCAGTGCTTTCATCTGTCTGTGATGGCGTCTGCTGGTGGAGACTCTGGAAATGCACCCCGAGCGTGGCTGTTGGACTAATCCATCACCGCCACTGCATCCAATCGCTGTGTCTTGTCTATTAATACGCGTTTGATGATGATGGACGGCGTTTGGATGGATCGTGTGGATGGAGCCGAGCCAATATGCCCATCTCAAGGCTTGATTGTGCTTATTCCATTTGTCATGAAAGGGTTTGGCCATGCTGGAGAGAGAAAGTATGCATCGGCGTCTTAGATCGTAATCTTTTCATGGTGCGGGCATTTCAGCAGCATGAACCATGGATGATGTATGCCTTTGGTTTTGTTGATGCCTTTCACATGGACCTAAGTCCCAACAATTTGTTTGTTATACAAGTACATCTCTCAAACCCCATGAAAATCTGAACGCCACTTACTGCTCGGTTCAAAGCCACAGACTGAAATGAAAAAAATGAAAAATTCGGAATTTGCACTGGCACGCATCCATGGCCATGAAGAGGACAACAACAGGCGTTCCAGTTTGGTTTCCCGATGGCTTGATGCCACAGCTCTGTGTTGGTTTAGCTACGCGTCTCCTATGAATCTCAGATTTGCTCAACGGGCTTTTGGATGCAAAGCTGAGCACACACACACACACAGTGTTCCCTCACCCCTTTCCAATCTGAAGATAATTACAGGCAATTAAACAAACGCTTTCCCCTGCTAAGTTGAAGCCCTGGTGTGGGTGCATTCCAGTGTGCATCCTTTGTAGACCCTCACAATGTGGTCAAAGGTGCCCGCAGGGAAACAATAAGAAGGGTCTGTGTTATTGAAGAGACCCGGCTGTGCTTGAATGTGGATGAGCTACAGAAAAGGAGAAATGGAGTGGGGTCCACTTCAAACAAGAGGAACCCAAGAGTGGAAACTTGGCCCATTTTCCTTGTGAAACAGGAAAGGACTGGAGAGTAATTAACCAAGGGTTTCAACTGAGCAGTCATCAAGGTGATACTACACAGCGCGTTTCTAAGCTTTCAGCCACCAGCGCGACCACACAAAGCTGTAAATTTGTAAGTGTCAGCACTGGAAGTAGGAACCTTGAAAACAGCTAGTACTTGTATGTGCAACAAACCAAGTCTATCTGGAATCGCCACCTATACTCGTGAATAGTGATTTGAGGGAGCTGCCATTTTGTAGGGGTTTTTGAAACCGTGGTTGTTCCGACGTCAATAATGAGTATGCAACCCATCCCTGCTGAAAAATCCAGCTTAAACCACCCTAGGCTGGTTGGCTGGTTTTAGCTGGTTGACCAGGCTGGTTTTAGAGGGGTTTTGGCCATTTCCAGGCTGGTCTTAGCTGGTCAGGCTGGAAAATGACCAGCCAAATCCAGCTAAAACCAGCTTGACCAGCCTGGTTAAAGCTGGATATAGCTGGTTTTGGCTGGACTCCCAGCTTGGCTAGGCTGGTCAAGCTGGTTTTAGCTGGTCATGTCCCAGCCTGACCAGCTAAGACCAGGCTGGAAATGGCTGGAAACCAGCCTGGAAGTGGCCAAAACCCCTCTAAAACCAGCCTGGTCGACCAGCTAAAACCAGCCAACCAGCCTAGGCTGGATTTTTCAGCAGGGATGTACACTCATAAGCTCGAAAATACCCATAATGCACAGTGAGAGCACCAAATTAACATTGCATACTACAGCATCAATTTATTGTGTGTTTCTAAATAAAGAAACATTTAATTAAAGTTACGTTTGTATACCTCACTGAAGTCCAAATACTTTGTTTGATCACTAATAGCTTGCTAAGTGAAAATAACTCTAAACTTTGCAGGACGCCAGCCCTCCAGAATCAAGTTTGGGCGCCCCTGGGTTAGTTTGTAAACTTCTTAGTCAGACCCTAAACCAGGGGTCACCAATCTCAGTCTTGGAGGGCCGGTGTCCCTTCAGGGTTTAGCTCCATCTTGCCTCAACAGATTTGCCTGGATGTTTCAAGTATACCAAGTAAGACCTTAAATAGCTTGTTCAGGTGTGCTTGATTAGGGTTGGAGGTCAAATCTGCAGGACACTGGCCCTCCAGGAACAAGTTTGGTGACCCCTGCCCTAGACTCTCAGAAATGAAGGTACAAAACTTGTCACTGGGGAAGTACCTTTTTAATAGGTACACTTCCCTACCAAAAAAACAGCTTAAACCAGCCTAAGCTGGTTGGCTGGTTTAAGCTGGTCGACCAGGCTGGTTTTAAAGGGGTTTTGGCCATTTCCAGGCTGGTTTCCAGCCATTTCCAGCCAGGTCTTAGCTGGTCAGCTATGTCCAGGCTGGTCAAGCTGGTTTTAGCTGGATTAAGCTGGTCATTTTCCAGCCTGACCAGCTAAGACCAGGCTGGAAACCAGACTGGAAATGGCCAAAACCCCTCTAAAACCAGCCTGGTCAACCAGCTAAAACCAGCCAACCAGCTTAGGCTGGTTTAAGCTGGATTTTTCTGCAGGGGTTTGTACCATACAACTCTATATTTGTACTTTTTAAGGCAAATCGCCACCTTAGAATTATAAGGTTCTTATCTGACATTTTTGTCAAAACTGAGTAATTAACATATTCCTATAAAATGACAACTTATTTACATCATGGGATGTTTTTGTGTAAGTTGTTAACATTTTAAGACTTTTTATTAACAAAAAAAACTAAACAAATGTTACACACATATTGTTTGATATGGAATGCAAAAACTTTGGAGCTCATTATCTCAAAATCATTCAGAACACAGATAGAACCTTATAATTCCAAGGTGACAAAATATCGATACCTAAATAGTACAAATGTGTACCTTGTAGTACCTTAAACCAGGGGAGCCCAAACTTGGTCTTGGAGGGCTGGTGTCCTGCAGAGTTTAGTTCTAACCCCAATTTAGACACACCTGAACCAGCTAATCAAACTCTTTCTAGGTATACTAGAAACTTCCAGGCAGGTGTGTTGAAGGAAGTTGTAGCTAAAGTATGTTAGACATCGGCCCTCCAGTAGCGAGTTTGAGCACCCCTGCCTTAAAGGAACACAATTGAAAAATAGTACCTTTAGAGTACAAATGTGGACCTGTAAAATGCAAAAGTGCACCTTTTGAATAGGTACCACCTCAGTGACAGGTTTTTGTAGCTTTATTTCTAAGAGTGTGGGGTCTAAGAAGTATACAATCTAAACCGTCGAATAAATTTATAGTATGAATAATTCCTTACACGTTTTAAACATTGGGGGGTGGGGGTCTCCTCATCCCCCACCAGCGTTCACATAGATCAGGGGTGGCCAACCCTGTTCATGGAGAGCCACCTTCCTGCAGATTTCAGTTGCTACCCATATCAAACACACCTGAACCAATTAATTAGGACCTGAACACCACATGATAATTACAGGCAGGTGTGTTTTAAATGGGTTGCAACTGAAATCTGCAGGAAGGTGGCTCTCCAGGAACAGGGTTGGCCACCCCTGACCTAGATGACGCGACAACAGCCATAACACCACACACCAGCTGATTGGTGGAGAGCAGACAGAGTGATGAAGCCAATTATGATATGGTGATGGTTAGGAGGCCCTGATGGACAGAGTCCAGTGAGCAAATTTGGTCAGGATGTCAAGGCTAAACCCCTACTCCAATTGGGAGGACATCCTGAGATTTGACCACAGAAAGTCAGGACCTTGGTTTATTGTCTCATCATGCTCACTAAGCAGTATAGAGTCCCCTTCACTGTACTGGGGCGTTAGGGGACCTACACAGACCACAAGTTGAGCACCCCCTGTTGGCTTCACTAACACAACTTCCGGCAGCATTTATCAACCAGCAAACCGAACAAAGCAACATCCCTTCAAGTGCACTCATTACAGCTACAATCAACTCTCTCATTTCCATTCACTCCTCTAAAGGGACTATTTTAGTGAGCTAATACAAGGCCTAGTGAATGAGGGTATATGGGGCAATTTCCGATGCAGCATCTGTGTTTCTGGCAAGCTACGTCATACATTGTTCTAGAGCTTTTATTTACAGACAGTAACTGTCCTTGAACTGATACGGGTTAAGAAACTAATTTGTTGGCCGATTTTTTCAGTGGTCAGGGTGGTCAGTGGCCTTGACCCTTGCTTGCGGCTGGGCGGAATTTTAATTCTTTGCCAGGCACAGAGGATCTGGGCTGTTTCTCTTTGAAGGACATCCAGTGACAGCAAGCACAGTCCCTTGGCAGGCCTGTCAGAGCATTGCAGCAGAACCAGACAGACAATGAGCTGAGTGTATGAGGTGCATTCGAGAGTCTCTGCCAGAGAGATATTTCGCCCCTTCTACAGGAAGCACAGGAACTCCTAGTCCCACTGGGTGAGGTTCTCATTTTTAGCTTCCTGTTGACCACCACTTACCATTAATGGCATCACCGTGAGAGTAATTGATATGTCCTCTTTATGCATATTGAGGGTGTTTAAAAGAATAGCTCACTCAAAAATGAAAAATCCCCCATAATTAACTCACTATCAAGCAATCCTCTGCATATACAACTTTTTTCCTTGTCAGATGAACAATCTTGGCTCCTTTTGCTGTATAATGGTTTTGGTTAAAGCTTGCAAAAGTGCGTAAATCCATTATCAAACTAACCCATATGCCACCAGGGGGTTGACGCGTGTCTTATAAAGTGGATTGATATGTTTTTTTTAACAACAATATTTCACATTTATAAATCATGAACTGCAATCACTGACGTCCTGCTGAATGTTATGTGTAAATGGCATATATGACTTTTGACGCAAGACGTAAAGCAGGTAATCACGTGTACATGGCATTTTAAGAGTAATGAACTGTATAACATTATACAGTAAAGCCAAGCCAACTCGTTTTCTGGTAAACACACTGTGTGATAAGAGGTTCCTGTGACATGCTACGAAGACATCTTACGTCATGCGTCAAATGTATCAGTCCCTGGGGGTACTTCAAACTAAAGAGCCTCATCTTCTCAATATATATATATATATATATATATATATATATATATATATATATATATATATATATATATATATATATATATATTGAGAAGATGGGTATATCCGAATATATATATATATATATATATATATATATATATATATATATATATATATATATATATATATATATAGACTCAGATTCATAGAACTGGATTGGAGAGGTGTTATCCAAATCATATGCATTATAAGTTTACGATATAGAAGTTATACATTAAATACCCTTAAATTTAAATTTTTAGTACTGCTTCAGTGAACTTAAACACTTAAAACTTAAAATCTACAAAAAAAAAAAAATCACTAGTTATATTAGTTTTTTTTTCAAAGTATGCTTTAAATGCTTTAAAAATAATTCAAATCTTTGTAGACTAGAAATATATTTACTATATCTTTTACTCAAAAAAAATGCGGGCAATACATAACAGATTCATTTTATTTAAAAAAATATTACATTAATATTATTTTTTAATTCAACTATAGCAGCTAGGTAGGGGGCCAACAAGACATTGTGCCCAGGGGCCTCTGAATTCTTAATCCAGGCTTGACCGCCAACTCATCCAGCAAATGTTTTACACAGCGGCAACCCTTCCAGCTGCAACCCCTCACTAGGATACACCCATACACGCTCATACACTACGGACAATTACGCAATTCACTTTTTACCGCATATCTTTGGACTTGTGGGGGAAATTGGAGCACCTGAGGGAAACCCACGCGAACATGGGGAGAACATGCAAACTCCACACAGAAACGTAACCGGACTCAGCCGGGGCTCGAACCAGCTGTGAGGTGATCGTGCTACCCATTGCGCCATGATAAGTAAGGATGGAGTAAATTCAAATTTTGGGGCAAAATAGGAGACTTCCAAGCAATTCCGTGCAATATTTTTATTCCCCTGCATGCCTGATCACAGTAAAGACAGGATTAGCACACTTGTTCTTAAGAAGACTGTTTGAGGTGTCAACTGCTTAACTAGAATGGAATCCACCTCTTTTTTTAAATATCAACACGCACAGCACGCTTTGATCAGTCTCTACTGCTGGACATTGAGTAATATTCTTCCTGAAAGTTCAAAGAGATTCCACGGGATGTCCAGGCATGTGTACACTGCTTATCATTTACTTTCAGAACAGGTCAGGCAAGGGAAGAGCGGTGTGAAGCGGACATGGTGAGTGTGTCCATACCTTCCTGTTCACCCCTAGCCCTCCGCCGTTGGCCTGTGTGAGGCAGCGGTGTGCAGAATCAAACAGGAGTCCTCCCTCAGGGACCCACCCCACCCATCTACGAGGGGGTTTTGCTTGAGTGAAGCATTATAATGGCTCAAGGAAACAGTGCTTCTCTAAAAAACTTTCAGAGCTGTCAAACGGTGAAGATTAATGCCTGAGCAGGATCCCTCTTGGGGAATTAACTCTCCATTCCCCCTCTTTCTCTTCCAATGCTCCCACACTCCATGTACAAGTACATCTCTCTGTCTCTCTCGCATTCGCCGTTTATTTCGTTTTCTAAACATATGCATGTTAAAACATTTAATCCGACTTCAAAAGGTGCCACTCAATAGGCGCATCTGACAGCCAGGCTCAGATCAGCTGAAGTGGGACTCAACGTGTCCTCAATCTGTTCTTGGGGGGGAAAACTCAGCGAGGAGCTCTGATTCTCGATTGATCCGTGGCCATCGAACGCTTTTAAGAAGAGCAATCTCCTCGCTGACAGCGGAAGATCACACAAAAGAGGCTTTCTCACTGTACTTATTTACTAGCTTGACAGTTCGATCTTAGATGGCCACAGAGAGGGTCACCCTAGGGTTGCCGGAGATGAAGAAAAAGGAAGTTCATGTTACCAAAGCGCTGTTTCTTGGGATAAAGATTTCACAGACAACACAAGTCCCTCATTTAACCCAATTTAAGGAAAGCTCTGATGGATACTGATTGATTTTTTTTTTTTTTGAGAGCTGTTGAGAATGTGTGGACTGTCTTCGTTCGTCTTGTCAGAGTTTGGTTGAAATTCCTTTGGGTTTGGGCTTTATTCGGTAATGGAATGAAATTTCTCCACTGGGGATGGACATTGGAATAGTTAAAGAAGCATATTCACAGTGGCTAAAGACAGAACCATGCGAGACTTCATATTCATTCATTCATTCATTCATTTTTCTTTGGCGTAGTCTCTTTTTTAGAGGTCACCACTGTGGAATGAACCACCAACTATTCCAGCATAGATTTTAAGCAGCGGATTATTCACTTAAATTCAATTCACCTTCATTTGTATAGCGCTTTTACAATGTAGATTGTGTTAATTGGCTATCTATAATCCATGATCAGACCTCCTGCACAGCAGTCTCACAGCATTCTGACACTCGTTGACACTGGAATACCCTGTCAGAATGGTCTATTGGCTGGGAATGAGCTTTTTACCGTGTCTGCTATGATGTTAATGTTGTTTTTCGGTGTGTTTACATTAATGAATATAGCCACTGTGTAAATGCGCAGCATAGTTACGATCTTATTGCCACATTATATCATTATGAAAACATAATATATGCCTTCAGTGATTTCCTGAAGATCAAAACCAAACAATAACACAACTGAAACAACTACGGCAGTCGCGATCGTCCGATCTCATATGAAGCAGGAGATCTCGATGACATTTGTGCAGGTGCTGTAGTGCTGTCCCATTTCTTAGGGGTAAATTTTAAAGCCCTTCCCATTCACACTCAGTTTTGAGAGCCAAGGGAAGGGGTTAGGGTACAAAAACAGAATTGGAATTCTCGCTGCAATAGTTAGTTCGATACGAACAAACTGAATAAACAGAGCACTGGTCGCTCACTTACCAAATCTGTAGAGACAGGACAATCACCAGCAACTAGAGCCGCGTCTTTATGAAGAGGAGACTACAAGCGAATCCGGATCTCAGCGTTTGCAGATGAGAACAGCTCTCAGGTAAACAATAATCCTCCTTAGACACGTAAGTTATTGTTGTCGAGCGTCGCGTACACTGTTAATCCACACGTGACTCCAGCTGAGCTCTCACAGAGAGAAAATGAAAACAAAACTTAACTGCAGCAAACTATAAAAGCAACACTGCACGCTTGTTTCGCCAACACAACGTGGTGTAAATGTCGTCTAAACACTGTGACAGTAATGAATATTAATGAAGTTGCACAATAGAGCGCGCTGATTGGTTTGAACCAAGCCTTACTCATGCATTAATGCAGCACACTGTAAGACGTAATAAGACACACTCTGGCACAGACGTCCAGTCTGCACGCTGGAATACAGGCTATTATCTCATGGCCGTGACGCAGCTTCAAAAATTCGTTTCAAACTGGAAGTACGAACTTGCTTGGAATAACGCAAACACAACCAATTTACACTTTTTAGTGAAATATAGGTGTCCTAATAGTGTTTATAGCAGTGTGGGACACATATACGACTGTCAACAGCTTTTGGTGTTTCGTGACCCTTTAAAGGGCCAGTGCAAAAAAAAAAAAACAGCAACAACCTTTTCCCAGCTATAATACAGACACTTCAAACAGCTATAATAAATACTCCGATGGGTGTTTTGAGCTGAAACTTTACAGACACATTCTGGGGACACAAAATACTTATATTAAATATGAAAAAAGGGGTAACGTATGTGACCCTTTAAGTAGACAAACAGTATGTACTGTCATCATGGCAAAGAAATGAGTTATTAGAAATGAACATATTTTTTAATATGTTAAACGTATACAGAACTTTAGGAAAATGTTGTTTTAAGTAATAAAAAATTCTTCAGGGGGGCTAGCAATTATGACTTCGACTGTACATGTGTCCTGCAGACTTTTTTCTTTTCTTTTCCTTTTTTTTTTTTTTTTGCGAGATCCAACGATCACATAATGACCGGGGTCTGTTTAGCGTGCCCATGTAATCAGCATCAAAAATAGCTCAATCAAAGCGTGAAGCATCTCTTTTTTGTAGCTGGCATCTGACGAAACCTTTTCAACATGATCTCTTCCCCTCCACCTCCTCGCTCTAAAAACAAAATGGGTGGCATTCCTCGCCCGCCACAAGCACATATGGTCAGCTTTCCTCGTTTTCTCCGTAATCGAAGTCAGTAGAGGAGCAGTCTGAAGCGATTACTCCAGCTCGGCTTCTCTCGGTGGGTTTGGTCTTGAGGTTAAGCAGGGTTTTTTTCGCTGATGTGACCCCCAGTGACACGGCTTCTGTCTGAATGGGCTCTTGGGGTCAAGCTGAGCCTTGTGATTGCAGGATCTTTAAGGGGCCAGAAGGGTCAAGTCCATTTCCAAGAGGGTCAGTGTTTCTTCTGCAGGTGGACAAGAATAATGATGTGTCATTTTTTTTTTGGTTACAGGACACTACACTTAACCACTAATGTGCAGTAGCACATCTTGGAGGTTGTTTCAGCAGTCTTAAAGGGGTGGCTCACTACAATATCATATGTTAAACTTTAGTTGATGTGTAATGTAGCTGTGTTCAATGCAAATGGGAGACATTGTCTTTTACAGAGCATAGCCTACAGCAAACAAAGTTAGGGGACTACAAAAAAATACACACTGACTAGTGAGATCACAAACACTTCCGGTTACCACATTCCCCATGCGCATACACCCTGCGCAGTGAAGGGGTCTGGCCAGAGGTGCGGTAATGTTAAAACAGAGAAAGCTAAAATGTCATCCAAACGCTGCTATTTCCACAGAGCTTCTTCTGTTTCTGTATTTGGGCTTTCAAAGGACACGACACAAAGAGAGAAGTGCTTACCCTACTGAAAAAAACAGCTTAAACCTGCCTAGGCTGGTTGGCTGGTTTTAGCTGGTCGACCAGGCTGGTTTTAGAGGGGTTTTGGCCACTTCCAGGCTGGTTTCCAGCCATTTGTCTTAGCTGGTCAGGCTGGGAGATGACCAGCTAAAACCAGCTTGGCTAGGCTGGTCAACCTGGTTTTAGCTGGATTTAGCTGGTCATTTCCCAGCCAAACCAGCTAAAACCAGGCTGGAAATGGCTGGAAGTCAACCTGGAAATGGCCAAAACCCCTCTAAAACCAGGCTGGTCAACCAGCTAAAACCAGCCAACCAGCCTAGGCTGGTTTAAGCTGGATTTTTCAGCAGGGTACAGTTTATTTATGTTTCAGAGAATTATAAAAAAATATATATAGCTAGCAATTGACAAAGGACAGCTTCCAGAATCTCTCCCAGTTCAGTGCTGGATTCTGCTAAAAACTCCTCCAACTGACAAATCTGTGGATTGTGAGCCACAACCTGTAAGTGTTTTTATTTGTTAAAACTGATCAACTACATGCACAGTGTCTAGCATTAACGGTATGTTGTGGCGAGGACATAAACAAGGATGTAAACAATGGGAAATGCAAAAGCTGATAATATTAGTTAAACACGGCAGTTTGTTCACGTTTTAGGTTGCTGAGAGAATCATTTGCTCCTTTTTTTCGACTTCTTGGTTTTTTCGCGTTTCACTCTCGCGTTTGTTCATTTCTGAAAGGATCGGATGTCAGAAGCACTTAAATAAATCCTGCATACATTATTATTATGAGCTCATGAAGTTCGTTATTTTAAATATAGATGCGCAGCGAACGCACTCGAGAAAGTGAGACCAGTCGAGCTTTAGACAGCCATGTAAAAACTACAGGGCACAGGGTAAATTCTGCTCTTCTTAGCTTTGTGGCTGTTCATCAAGATGACAACAAGGTTTGTTTGAGCTTGGGTAGACCATGACTCTTTATTATGTGTATATGTTATTATGGTGTACTGTCTCGGCTGTGTTTTTAATTATGGCCGTTCCTTGGTTTTCTTTCTCCAGACTTGTTGCACGAGCAAGTGGTTTATCTCTGTAAACCATTAGCATTCAGTTGCACGTCTTGCTCCGCTTTTTGTGTTACGTTAAAATAACGAACTTCATGAGCTCATAATAATAACATATGCATGATTTGTTTAAGTGCTTCTGACATTCGATCCTTTCAGAAATGAACAAATGCGAGAGTGAAACGCGAAAAACCAAGAAGTTGAAAAAAAAGGAGCAAATGATTCTCTCAGCAACCTAAAACCTGAGTTAACTGCCGTGTTTAACTAATATTATCAGCTTTTGCATTTCCCATTGTTTACATCCTTGTTTATGTCCTTGCTACAACATACCGTTAACGCTAGACACTGTGCATGTAGTTGATCAGTTTTAACAAATAAAAACACTTACAGGTTGTGGCTCACAAAAAGTGACATGGTACAGTTCACTTTTAGGTACCTTTTGACAATGGAAGCGGCCATAAAATCGAATCGTACCACTAGGTGGAAACGGGCCATTAGTCAAAACTATTAACCCTCCTGTGATTTATTTACGATTTTCTATTTAAATATTTCCCAAATGATGTTTAACAGAGTCAGGAATTTTTCACGGTATTTCCTACAATATGTTTTCTTCTGAAGAAAGTCTTTTTTGTTTAATTTCGGCTAGAATAAAAGCAGTTTTTATTATTTTTAAAACCATTTCAGGGTCAATTATTATTAGTTATATTTGTTTTCAATAGTCTACAGAACAAATCATCGTTATATAATGACTTGCCTAATTACCCTAACCTGCCTAGTTAACCTAATTAACCTAGTTAAGCCTTTAAATGTCTCTTTAAGCTGAATACTAGTATGTTGCAAAATATCTAGTCCAGTGGTTCTCAAACTTTGGTACGTGGAGGAATTAAATATGTCAAATGTACATGCAACATATTTCAAAATTTATCAAAAATGGTTTCTATATGAATATGATGACAGTTAGCTTATATTTATGAGATCCAAGCAACATTTACAGGTTTTGATGAATAGGATACTATAAGTTAACACTTTAAATTTAATTACAGGAGTTTTTTTTTTGTTTGTTTTTTTTTTACTTTTTAAGAACAGTGGCCTATCATTTTAAACAAACTTTTAAAAGCACAATTTAATTTAAACGTTTTATTTTTTTTACATATAAGCAATGTAGAGTGTTAATGTTCAAACAATTTATAATGTTTAAATTGGCTGATATTAAATATTATTAATTATAGTAGTTAATCTGCCATGTTTTTAAACTGCACAGCTGTAGCTGCTTTACTGGGCCTACTATGCAACCAACACAATCTCACGGCAATTCGTAACTTTTTCATTCAGTGGCTAATTCGTATGAATTCGTACGATCTAATTCGTACAATTTAGTACGATTTTCTTATCCCCCAATGACGGTTGGGGTTAGGGGAGGGGTTAGGTGCCACGCCTCCGTTTTAAAATCGTACCATTTCGTACGACTGAAATCGTACGAATTCGTACGAATTAGCCACTAAACTGGCAAAACGTAAAATACTTACGTTTTCTCATGAGATCAGGCTGATGCAACTGTATTTCAATACTGGTCATAATGGTGGTACTTGGAGGGACATTTTTTTTCTGAGGTGGTACTTGAAAAACGTTTGAGAACCACTGATCTAGGTAAATATTAACTGCTGTCATCATGGCAAAGATAAAATAAAAAAGTTATTAGAAACGAGTTATTAAAACTAATATGTTTAGAAATGTGTCGAAAAAATCTTCCCGTTAAAAAGAAAATGGTGGAAAAAAATATACAGGGGAGCTAATAATTCAGACCTCAACTGTATATTAAAATCAAATATTATGATGTAACTCTGTCAATGAACACGTGAAGTATTTCTGCCAGTGTTAATGATTATATTCTGCTGTTCGTCTCTCCTGACAGCTCAGGGCGCTAACAAAGGCTGGTTTCCTGATACTTGATTAAATAATAATATCCCTCGCATTCAATTATCCAGAAACCTTAACAGCGGCAGGCATGGAGGGCCTCCAAAACAAGCGCTGCGAGACGACGGGGAAGAGCGTGAACGTTTCCAGTGGCTTCACCGCAGGATCTGAGCTTCATTAGTCCTGCACACACTTAATTGTGTCTGTGCCGTCATGCGCTCTGCTCTTTCTAACCAGCCGCTTCTGTTTCAGCTGGATTGTCTGCCACCAAACGCGGGATTCAAATTTAAGTTGACGTAATTCTTTTACTGCTTTTTATTTATTTATTTGATTAAAGTAAAAAAAATATATTTTATCAGTGTACACTGTAAGAAAATCATAAAAAAGGTCAAATGACTGGCAGCTACGACTGCCAAACAAAAACCATAAAATTACGGTAAAATTTCAGTGTTTTATTGTAAACATTTTAATGAAAATATCTGTAGATTTAATATGTTTTGCACTTTATTTCAACAAAGAAACTAAACCGTATTTTTTGGGTTTTTGGTTTGGCAGCCATAGCTACCAGTAATTTGACCTTTTTTAAACGATTTTTTTTGTTTGTTTTACAGAGCAGGTAATTACTGTACAATTTATTACTTTAATTTTAAGTAATTTTAAATATACTTTAAAAACAAAAAAATAAGACAAAACACTGTGTAAATAAAACAGCAATTTTATTGTATAAAACAGGAAAATTGCTGTAATTTGTCATTAACTATACAGTACATAATATACCAGTTAAGCTGTTAATTTACAGATATTGTTTGTAATTTTTACGGACTTTTGAATATAATTTAACATAACAGAAAAAATACTGTCTAAATAATACTATAATTTCCCTGTATAAAAAACAAAAATGTCAGTAATTTGTTTTTTTTACGATAAAGTACCTAAAAAGAAAGTCAAACTGTTAATTTAGAGAGATTGTTTGTCATTTTACTACGTTTTGAATATAATTTCACAATAAATGACAAAAAATATTGTAAGAAATTTAGAGATATTCTGTGAAATTAGGATTTTTTTTACAGTGTACTCAAGAAGAAAAAAAAAATTAGAATCTATGTTATTTATCTATGTGCTATTTATAATGAACCAATGTAAAATACTTAGCTCGGGTATCCAAAATACTGTGTATTTAAGTGTAAATAACTTTTGTACAGTAGAAAAAAAAAAACAAAGTGATGCATATGTGCGGGGGTCTGGTGCAATGCTTGCCCTTTAAATCTTAAAGTCGATAATGTCACGGACCCAGTTTAGCAATGTCACAGAATTAGTTTATATATGCAAATACAAATACTCTATTCTTGACTCATAAGCATGTGTATAATGTAATGTATGTAAAATGTAATGTTCTTAATAATCATACTTTCATGCTTTGTTACTGATAAATTTTGCATGACTAAATTAAGTATCCCATTATTTATGAATAATGTGTATTTAAGAGTAGTCTGTTTTTTTCAAGACCATTCAGAATGAGTTAGTAAATGATTTAAGCCCACTATAGTTGCCAAAGTTCATAGTTGCCATTTTCTTTTTATATGTAATTTTCTACAAGATGTTTAATTTCTCAATGACATGCAGACAAACAACCAAATAAAAGATATAAAGAATGAAAACAAGAAATTGATTTACTTCCTGGGCAGTGCAGTAATGCAGTGGGTAGCACCTCACAGCAAGAAGGTCACTTAAGTTGTTGATATTGGTGCATTGGTGAACATGTGAAATATTTCACTGTCAGTTTGAAACATTTAATGCATCATTTAAAAAGATCCTCAAACTATGCCAAAATAGCGTAGGTCTACTTCTGTTTCTCTCTGTAAAAGTACGCGTCCTAGCGTCATTTCCTCAAGAGCGTCTAGACGTCCTCACAGCATCAGGTAAAGGTGTGAACTTTACTGTCCTGTTGTCGTTTCCAGCCATTAGCTGTCAGTTTTCACTCTTTCCGCCTCAGGACGAGCAGCGGCTGCATTTGTCCTCAACACTGAATCTCCACTTAAAAGCTTTACTGCAGATCAAAGACTTCCTGACAGCTGAGACAGGTTTCTCTTCTTTTAAGGCTGTTATCTCCTGTATTCAGATGTGTTTTGGTCAGTCTGATTACAAAGTAGATAATGGAGACACGTTATTGTTTACATGCAGTCAATGGTGTAAAGTCACAAATTACATAGACCTGAGGCCCCGTTTACACTAGTGCGTTTTAGTTTTAAAACGGCGTTTTAGAATGAAAACGATCGGCGTCCACACTCGCGTTTAATCAGCGTTTCTGAACTGCTCTCCATCCAGACCAAAATGCTGAAAACGCATGACCACACACACACACTCTCGGGCAAGCGCTGCAGCCCATCTACCCAGATGAGAGCTCTGCTAGTCGGACTTCTCATCAAGCATCTCCCACTGGATCTAATCTCACTATATTTATGAAACTTGATATTTCATTCATCTTGTTGTCTTTATCTAACGACATATTCCCTGACTTTGGTCATTGGAATCTATTACTTGTTCTCAGGTAACGTGTTTTGGCTGAGCGCAAAGATAAGTTAATGATTAATGTAAGCACGTAGCCTATTCTGTATATTGACTGATCGCTTGCCTTTATTTCCTATAATGTATAAACTTATTGTATGTTATACTTTTATAATGGCCATTATCGATTATTAAAACTGATATTCAGCAAAAGAGAGGGTATATGTTTCGTATTTTCACTGAAATTGAAAGGAGACAGTTATCGGCTCCGTTTTGTTATAAATATGCACACAGTGAAGATGACGCTCATATATGCAGCACGACGCCTCAACATTTCTGCTGTCTGTTAAGTTGCTAATATTAAAATGAAAATAGGCAGTTCCTTAAATCATGCTTACATTTTATTGTTGAAAGTGAAACTACGTAGCCAGGGTGATGTGAATGAAGTTATAAAGTACACTGTTCCCTTTGAAGATTTACGCGTGTCCTCGATATCGTCTGTTTTCCATATCAAACTGAGAAGAAGAGACTGCAGCCTTGATCAAACTTGCGAAGTTTGAACTTACAAGGAGAGGATGCAGGACTGAACTGTGTGTATAGGCTACTTAATATTGAGGAAAAGCCCCAATCAGAGAGGCGAATGTCTGCAGCCCCGCCTCCGTTTTCCGATGTCTCCGTTTTCCATCATCCACACTGAGACGGAGCAGCAGCGTTTCAGAATAAAAATGGCCTCTCCAGCGTTTTCGAAATGCTCCATTTTCGGCGCTCGAGAACTCCGGCGTAGTGTGGACGGATGGCATAACCGTAGCAAAACTTATGCATTTTCAAACTAAAACGCATTAGTGTAAACGGGGCCTCAAACTACAGTAATTGAGTATTTTTTCTCAGAAATTGTAATTTACTAAGTAGTTTCATAAATGTGTACTTTTACTTTCCCTTGAGTACATATTTAGTGCTGTATCGGTACTTTTACTCCACTACTTTCCTTTAACATGCAGTCCCTACTTTATTTACTTGTCTATGGGGATTAGAAAAATCAGTCCTGCGATTCCCGTCCAATCAAATCACACATAGAAGGTAAATTGTATCATAACTTGGCAACTATAAATCGTCATATCAAAATGTAAAGTGTGGTATACCACAAGGATCCGTTTTAGGTCCAATATTGTTTATAATTTACATTAATGATATGTGTAAGATATCAGAGTTGTTTAAGTTTATTTTATTTGCAGATGTGAAAGCATTTTTTGTTCTGGGCATAATTTACCAAAACCTATAGCGTTGATATAAAAACAAAAATTAATCAATTGAAATTATGGTTTGACGTAAACACATTGCCATTAAATATAAGTAAAACTTAGTTTATGTTATTTGGGAAATTAAGAAGTAGTCATAATATAGATTTACATATTGATAACGAAGTTATAGAAAGGAGTATATGCAATTACGTTTCTTGGTGTTGTATTGGATCATAAAATTAGTTGGAAATAAATAATGTGATATTAAATTAGTCAAAACTGTAGCAATAGTGTATAAAGCAAGATTTATCCTGGACAGTAAATCAGTGTATATACTATATAACACAGAGTATTAAATTAATTAAATTAACAGGCTAAAACTGCTGGATGATTTGATTTTGTGTAAGTCCTCCTTGTGGAGCGACTGTCTGTCTGTGATTCACATTTAAAACCACGAGCCGGACAGCACAAGACAACACGGAGCTGCTAAAAGACGAGCGAAGGCCTTTTATTGGCGCGTTTCACTGAGACACAGGTAATCTGCTGAGCACAAATGGGCAGATTTACAAGCTCTGCAGTCTTGAAGAGTGGAGATCCCAGAAGAGGCGAGTAAATGAAGGAAGAGTGAGAGGCTGTAAAAGAGCAGTTGGTCTCCATCACATCCTGAGAGGGGGAGAAAAACACCTCTGAGGACCCAAATTCATGATCTGCCCAGTGCTAAGGACACCCGAGGGATGACGATGAGCTCCCTTAAAGGGACAGTTCACCCTAAACCGAAAACTCTGTCATCATTCACTGTCGTTTCACTTGTTTTTTCAAATAATGGCCCATTAGTTAATGTATTTACTAACATTAACTAAGTATGCATCTTGTAAAGCATTTATTAATCATAGTTCAACATTAACTGATGCATTATTAAAATCCAAAGCTTGGTAACGCAATGCACCATGAGTTAATATAAGCTAACATTATTTAACTTAAATAAGAGGGTAACACTTTACAATAAGGTTCATTAGTTAATGCATTTACTAACATGAACTAATCATGAACAACACATGTACAGCATTTATTAATCATAATTGAACATTTACTAATGCATTATTAACATTCAAGTCCATGCTTGTTAACATCAGTTAATGCACCATGAGTTAACATGAACTAACAAAGTAATAACATTAACTAACATTAACTAACATGAACAAATACAGTGGTAAATGTATTGTTCATTGTTTGTTCATCTTAGTAAATGCATTAATTAACATTAACTAATGAAACTTATTATAAAGTGTTACCAATAAAATTAACTCACATTAACAAAGATGAATAAATATCGTAATTACATTAAATTAAATTAATGGACCATTATTTTAAAGCGTTACCATTTTTTTAAAATATGTTGAGCACAAATAAAGATGTTTTGACGAATGTTGGAAACCTGTAACCATGAATTTCCATTGTATTTGTTTTACGTACAATGGAAGTCGATGGCTGATTTTTCCGGTTTGAGGTAGTATTTGATACCTTGTATGTACTTTGTGGAAGAAGACTATTATAGACCATTTCAATACGGCAACAACTGTGGTCCATGAACAGTTCCTGCTTGTCTTAAAACTTTTACAGAACTTCAGTCATAACGAATGTTAACACGGCTTTAAAGAAAGTATCAACACGTGAAGCTTTCTGGAAGCTTTGGAAATGAAAGATCTCAAACCAGCAAACATCTTCTGAAACGTAAAAACGTTTGAGAAACGTTTGAGAAAACGTCTGAACATTCTGAAAACGTAGCCCTGTGGATGTTTCTGGAGACCGCGATTTACGTGGCGGGAGGTACGTATGGCTGCATTTCGTTTTTTCAAACGAACGCTATTGGGTGGTGTGACGGCGCTCCTCTTCACACTCGCCGGCTGACGGCTCACCTCCGGGTGGAGGGCTTTCCCGCCGCAACCAGTTTGTCCGGTTAGCTCGTCGTGTTACGTCGACAGAGCAGAGGCCTGGAGGAGGAGCCGGCCGTGGCGACGATCGGGTTCGAGTCCAGGGAAGAGCGGTTCCAGAAATCAGGTAACTTCAATTCAATTCAACTTTATTTGTATAGCGCTTTTACAATGTAAATTGTGTCAAAGCAGCTTCACATAAATGGTAGTAACTGGATCAGGGTAGTTCAGTTTTTAGTGTTTAAGTTCAGTTCAGTTTAGCTCAGTTCAGTGTGGTTTGAAATCATTACTGAGAAGACAAAAAGCATAATCCAAAAAATAAAGCGTACGAATTCCTAACAGGGTGAGAATGCAGTCAAATCCGAAAACGGGATCATAACCGGACGAGGGCTTTTTTTTTCCGGTTTTTGTAAGTCGTCACTTGGGTTGAGGGAAGGAGGAGGAGGATGGCTGGGTCGGCCAATTGGCTGGCCGCCCAGTCAATCGTTTAGTTAGTCAGTCAGTCAGTCGGACAGACAGTCGCTCGACAGCGGTCTCCGGCGGTTTTTTACACGAGAAGAGTGCGCGCTGCAATCCAGTACTGAAAAACACCCATACACACTTATTCACACACACACCTCATACATTGTGGCAAATTAGGTCGACCCAACTTTACCTATTCACCTTATTCTCCGCCGACGAGCGGGCGCTGCCATTTGAATCTTTTTGGCTTGAGACTTCCGGTCTCATTCACGTCCATTCATTTTTTGACGTTAAAAACTGCTTGTTACGCTGCTTAATGTTGCAATTTGATATATTTTTTTATTATATTATTCTACTTGGTCTGTATAGTCATGCAAACATTTGTTTGTTGAGCAAGCAGTTTGACCTTTTTTTGCCGTTTATTATTCCTAGTCATTTCTCCCATAGGCGACTGAATCGGAAGTTCTAAGACAATCGCCATAACAGGCGCACTTCCGCATTTTAGAATAAGGTCAATAGCGCATGTGTTTTGACAGTGGGGGAAACCCACACCAATATGGAGAGAACATGCCAACTAAACACAGAAACGCCAACTGACCCACCCAAGACTCAAACCAGTGACCTACTTGCTGTGAGGTGACACTGCTAACCACTGAGCCGCCATTATTATTATTATTATTATTATTATTATATTCCTTTTATAATTGTAATTTAGGAAAAATTATTTTATTCCTTCGTCTGTTTGTTTTAAACAACCAAAACTGAGCAGTTTATTTCTTTAAGTTATGACAAAAATCATAATAAACACTCCACTCTGGATGAGGAAGTGCTACAAAATACCAGCACTTTGCATTTCGCTTGCTAAAAAAAAAAAAAAAGTTGTGTTGCAGAATAATTAGGCCACGGTGATTATTCACAATTAATAGTTCATATTTTTCTAAAAGCATTAAGTGGGAGAGTGTGGAGAGGCAGAAGCACTTCAAACCAGAGGCCTCAAGTGATTAGAGCTATTTCTGCTGCTCTTCAGCTTCACTTCCAAATGAATTATTAGAAAAATCACACCACTTCCAATCAGTCTATTTAAGACATTACCTACAATCCTGACACTCGTTTAACCTCATTTCACAGCTAAAGCTTTTCCGAGGCATTTAAGGGTGTTCCAGACACCTTTAAATGCACTAAACGATAGTAATAATACATGTAACATCATTATAAAAGATTCCATTGCATTTCCAGGTCAAGGTTAAGAGAAAAAAGGCCTCGTTTTGGAAGCCCGTCAGCGTTGGTTTTTCCAATATTGAAGGCATTGTTTTCAGGACAGGCATTGGCAGAGTTTCCAACGACTCTCAACAAGATAAATCACATCGCAATCTACTTACAAGAGGCCACTTTTCATTTCTAGACTCAGCAATATAAGAAAAGTATCTTCAAGCGGCCTCATTGTTTGGAGTTTTGTGTATTTAAAACTCGCCGTGTGTTGTTTGGTTTATAAATAATAGCCTGAATAAATAACTCAATTTAAGGTGCAGAGATTGCCCTCTTAACAGACCCACTTATACATTTGCATGTGAAAAAAATAGCCTGAGATCTACAAACTTCTGAAGAATATCCAGCCTGATCTGAAAAGGAAACGTAGATATTTTGTCAGTTCAGTGGGTAATTTGTACAAGTTCAGTCGTAAGAAAATGTTCGATTTTTCACCAAACCACACCCCTAAACCCCAGTGATGTGCGGTGAGGTTTGTGGCTGGTGTGAGGCACTGACTCTTTTAAAGTCAAAAGTCAGATTTACAAACGTATCCACCCGATATATTTGCCAGCTACTGATTGTGTTTCATTGATCCTCCCAGCATTATTTCTTGTTTCTATATTGGGTCAAGGAAGAATGTAAAATGTGTAGCAATTAAATATGCCTCCCAAAACACACCTAGCTGGATGCTCTATAGACGAATTACCAACCTACGTCACACATGACGTCACACAGGTTCAGTAGGATGCCAAATTCGAATAGAAATTCGAAATTCGAAATTTTACCGTACACTACACTGCTTTTAATGCCAACCGCAGACGTCTTTGGCTAAAAGGGAGCTGAATTAAGTGAGGAACCGATTAAAAATGCTTGACTTTGCAGTTTTATATATATATATATATATATATATATATATATATATATATATATATATATATATATATATATATATATATATATGGTTCGATTCGATTTTCAATTTAAAAAAGAAAATTAAACAAAATCTATATTTATATTTATAAAAATATAATAAACATGCAAGCAATGATTTAAAACAGTGTACTATATATGATAATCCCATCTATCTATCTATCTATCTATCTATCTATCTATCTATCTATCTATCTATCTATCTATCTATCTATCTGTGTCTGTCTGTCTGTCTGTCTGTCTGTCTGTCTGTCTGTCTGTCTGTCTAGAAGGCAGAGTTTATATGGTTGTCAACAAATTCAGTGCACTTTACTGAAAATTAAAGTTCTTCAACCTTGCGTCTCCCATGTTTCCCGCTTTTTTCAACATTTCCTAGAGCCATGAAATGCTCAATGGCACTTGAATGCGGTTTGACTGTCTATTGTTGCCAGTTACAGCCAGATCGCATTTATGGGCGCAAATTCAATCAGCACCGTGCGCAGGGAGTCTTGGCTCCTAAATTCAATTTCGCTCTCTCGTCCTGAGGATCGGAAGCGGGTGCCATTTAAACCCCTATGAGCGGCCAACTTTCAATTTTGGAGGATTAACGCCACGGGCATCTGATGATCTCAGAGCTGAAGGACGGCACCCAATGCACCTAACAGACCCTACCAGTCTAATTGATCCTTTTTAAGCTAATTAACTCAGATCCCCTCCACCGATTTCATCCCTTCACATTCCCTGATCATGCCAACAACACAGTCATGCTGGAGACATGGGCTTTTACAGTTGGTCGCCTCATAAGACTGGGCCTATAAACATGTTTAGGATAAAAGTAGCTCCTTATTTGCTGGTTTAGGAGAAAGTCTTTAAAATAATGAGTTTAACAGTTCAATATTCAACACTGGATACACTGGAACTAGCTCCTGAGTCTGTGAAATATTAACCCAGCACACACACAACGTCATAAGTTAATATTAGGTTCGTCGCACGCTTTTTCCTCTGGCTCTGCACAAAGCAGATTGATCTGATGATGTGATGCACTAAACATTTTTAGCACACAAGCTATTGTATGCTCCAGGAAACAGCCGGTGCTGATCACAACGGTGCGCGTACCACAGTTTGAGAATCACTGGTCTAATCTGATTCAATCATCTATGCTAAGCTAAGCTGAAAGTGCTTGCACTTGGCCTGAAAATAAGCTGAATGGATTTAAAAAGGGTAAAACTCAACTGTTTAACTGCAGAGTAGTAAAACAAGCCGCCTTTTAATCAAACAATCAATCAATAGCATTTCATTCATTCATTCATTCATTAAAACGGGAAAATAATCATGGGTTTAACTCCAAGGTAGTTGTAAAATTAGCCTTTTTCAATCAATCAATCAATCAATCAATCAATCAATCATTCATTCATTCATTCATTCATTAAAAATGGAAAAAAATCAAGGGTTTAACTAGTTGTAAAATTTGCCTTTTTTCAATCAATCTTTCATGCATTCATTAAAAAGGGTAATAATAAATGGTTAAGTCTAGCTGGCTAGTTGTAAAATTTGCCTATTTTCAATCACCCAACCAAAGAACCAACCCCAATCAATCAATCAATCAATCAATCAATCAATCAATCAATCAATCAATCAATCAATCAATCAATCAATCAATCAATCAATCATTTATGCATTCATTTAAAAGGGTAAAAATCAAGGGTTTAACTGTAAGATAGTTGTAAAATTAGCATTTTCATTTATTCATTCAATCATTCATTCATTCATTCATTAAAATGGGGAAAATAAAGGGTTTCACTCTAAGGTAGTTGTATAATTAGCCTTTTTCAATCAATCGATCAACCAATCAATCATTCAATCAATCAATCAATCAATCAATCAATCAATCAATCATTCAATCAATCAATCGATCATACATTCATTAAAAATTGGAAAAAAATCAAGGGTTTAACTAGTTGTAAAGTTAGCCTTATTGGATCAATCAATCAATCACTCATTCATTCATTTGTTTGTTCGTTCATTCATTAAAAAGGTTAATAATGAATGGTTTAACTCTAGGGTAGTTGTAAAATTAGCCTATTATCAATCAATCAATTAATCATTTAATCAATCAATCAATAATTGGCAATCAATCATTCATTCATTCATTCATTAACGATCAATCATTCATTCATTCATTTAAAAATGGTAAAAAGCACTTGTTTAACTAAGGTAGTTGTAAAATTTGTAACTTTTTTCAATCAATCAACCATTCAATCATTTCATTCATTTATGCATTCCTTCCTTCCTTCCTTCCTTCCTTCCTTCCTTCCTTTCTTCATTCATTCATTCATTCATTCATTCATTCATTTATACATTAGATAAAAGGGTAATAATAAATGGTTTAACTCCAAGGTAGTTGTAATATTAGACTTTTTTCATGCAACATGCAAACTCCTCACAGAAAGGTCAACTGATCTAGCCGAAGCTCGAACTAGCGACCTTCTTGCTGTGAGGCGACAGCACTACCTACACTGCATCACCTTAGTTGTAAAATTAGCATATTTTAAATCAATCAATCAATCAATCAATCAATCATTCATTCATTCATTCATTCATTCATTCATGAATCATATCATATCATATCACAATGATAGTTGTAAAATTAGACTATTTTCAATTTATCAACCATTCATTTATTAAGAGTTAAAATCAAGGGTTTGACACTAAGTTAGTTAAAATTTGCCCTTTTCAATCAATCAATCAATCATTCATTCATTCATTCATTGATTAAAATGGGTAAAATCCAGGGTTGAACTTTCAAGGGTTCATATATTCAATCAATAAAAAAGTGTTCCTTTAAAACCAAGTGTAAACAGGGGCTGAAGTGTTCTCCTGTTTCAACATTGCATCTTTGTCTAAAACCCAAACACAGAGAGGATTTCTCACTAACAGTAGACTCAGACAGGAGTCCACCCCCCTTCAATTAGTCAGAACTGAAAGGACAGAAACAGATAAGAAGAAAAGGCAGAAAGACCCTGTCAATAGGGTGTGAAATTCCAACAGAGGCCTCCATCTGGCTAATAGCAGGAGACGCATCGATGCGTTTGCCCAGTCTGCCATGTGGGTGTTCCTGCCCCAAGTGAAGCCCGAAGGCTGATCTGTGCCCACTGGTGCCCATCGTGCCATGCAATCAAAAGCGTGACATCCGGAGCCGGACGAGCAACTGGGCCGCAGGGCACTTAGTTAAGAGCCAAGCTGCTTTCTGGGTGACTTGGAGCAGCTTGGTGATTTTAAAGTTAAATTTGAGGTCAGCCCGTGCAATGTGCGAGACTGAAAAACACATGTTGGATCTTAATGAACAGGCGTTATTAAGACGACAGAAAAGCAGTTAAAAGCACTTTCACACAGTGATACTGGTAAATATCCAGAAAATTTCCAGAACGACTTTACCGGTAAGTTCAAAAAAGCGCTGTTCACACAGGCAAGGATGTTAAGGAAAAAAACAGACACATATTCATTCCAAAATATCGGTAAATTCTACCGTCATTAACTAAAAATGACCTCTAAATGGCGCTTGTATTTGTAAACATTTGACTACATTACAAACTCATTATAAAGTTTCTAGAGAAATGGAATATTAAATGAGAAAAAATTCGGTGAATTTATTTTTATAAATAAATATTTCCCAAATTATGTTTAACAGCGGAATTTTTCACAGTATTTCATATAAATTTTTTTTCTTTTGGAGAAAGGCTTATTTGTTTTATTTCGGCTTAAAAAAAGCGGTTTTTAATATTTTGAAACCTATTTTAATATCTGAATATTATTAGCGTCTTTAAGCAATTCATATGTTTGATTGTGTGCAGAAGAAACTACAGTTATACAATGACTTGTGTGTGTGTATATATATATATATATATATATATATATATATATATATATATATATATATATATATATATGTGTGTGTATCGAACACGTCATCATATTTCTCAAAAAACATATTTCTAAAGGTGCTATTGATTTGAAATTTTTACCAGATGTTGATAACGACCAAAAAAATCCATAAATGCAAAAAATAAATACAAAAATCGAAATCGTTTACAAATGAAGTTATGTGTAATAAAATAAAATGACACAGGGAAAAAAAAGTATCGAACACATGAAGAAAGGGAGGTGTAGTTTGGCAGTGAAAGCCCAGACAGCAGCATATTAGCTGTTTCAGTCCAACATCTAACATTAGCAGGAGGATGAAGATAAAACCAGGGTGGACATTTCAGCAAGACAATGATCCAGAACACGCCAAGGAAACAGAAAAACCAAATATCGCAATGTCATTTTTTTCAATCTCATGCACCCCCACCTCAGAGCAGCTCATCTGACACCAACAACCATATCACGTTGTAAATCCCTTTCTTCTTCATCATGATGCTCAGATTGAACATCAACACATCGTCTACGTGCACAAATCGAATAAAGTGGCCCTTGAGTGTATTTATCCTCCTGAAAATGGGGGCGAAACATCTCACAAGCCTCATTAACGCAGTCTGCCGTGTGATAGTCAATATATCTCCGCGTTTAACAGGCCAGTGCTCAGATATTTATTTTTACTGGGTCATTTCAGCCTAACGCTGCGATTCATTCTGATGTAAAATAGCTTCTCATTGGCGTGTAATAGGTAAGGATCTGGCCCTCCGGGTGAGAGGGTTTTAAAGCGCTCCTCTTTGAAAGATCCTGTTTCTAAACCTTCATTAATTATCTCGCTGAGCACGGTGTTAAAAGATGGGACAGATTCTTGCCCCGAGCTGGCCATCTCGTTTCATTCCAGTTCACTCGATATGAAAAAATCTATTTGTTTCATCAACTGTGAATTCAATTTGCGGTGTGTTTTAATACAGATACACCTTTGCCCCCAGCGCAGAGGACGGGTTTGTCCTTTTTTTCTAATTTGATAAAATGAAAACAGACACAGTGAGGGAGGACCGGTGACCTTGATAACTTCAAACTGTTCAAGCTTGTACTTTTACAAACTTTCTCTTTATTTCAAGGAATTAAGGCAGTCAAAGATGTGGGTGTGTAGCTTACTACCTGACTTGATTGAAATGAGAAGGCAGCTTGTTTTCGCTGTAAAGTGTAAACGTTTTGTCTCTGTGGTTTTGTTTGTTTGAGAAATCCAATCAATCCAGCATAGCGACCCTGGCTCTACCAATCATGTGTGACTGTTTGTCTGACCAATGGCAGATGGAGGAGTGATCAACAAAACTAGCTCATTTGGTGTCACTTTTGATATTTAAATTGGGTCATTTTACATACACAGACTAATAAATTGACAGCAAAGTGTATACTTTAGGTTTCAAATGATATGGGAAATTAATATTTCATCATGGGTGACGTTGTGGCGCAGAAGGTATTGCTGTTGCCTCACAGCAAGAAGGTCGCTGGTTCAAGCCTCGGCTGGGTCAGTTGGCATTTCTGTGTGGAGTTTGCATGTTCTCCCCGTGTTCTCCGGTTTCCCCCACAAGTCCAAAGACTTGTAGGTGAATTGGGTAGGCTAAATTGTCCATAGTGTATGTGTGTGATTGAGTATGCATGGTTGTTTCCCAGTGATAGGGTGCGGCTGGAATGGCATCCACTGTATAAAACATATGCTAGATAAGTTAGCGGTTCATTCTGCAGTGGTGACCCCAGATTATTAAAGGGACTAAGCCGAATGAATGAATTAATATTTCCTCATCATTTAGAGGAAAAAAATATGAGTATGTAATAAAATTAAAATACTAAAACCATAGTATAATTAAATAATAATTAAATACTAATTAAAATACTAATTATTATGACCTGTTATATGATCTAATATACAAGAATTTGCCAAACTACATTTATTTGAACTAATGAAAAACATTACTGACATTCTATTATTCACAAAAAAAAAAAAAAAAAAAAAAAATATATATATATATATATATATATATATATATATATATATATATATATATATATATATATATATATATATATACATATTATGACTGTAGATTATGACCACACCAAGTAATTACACAGAAGATCATGGCAACTACCGAGCAACAGCCTAGCAACAACCAAGAATGCCCAAAAGTCTAAAAAAAAAAAAAACTAGTAACTGTCTGACAGCATCCTAGTGACCATACAGAATACCCTACGAACCAGATAGCAACACCCTACAAACCACACAGGAAAATGTCATTGCAAACAGTAGCCTCGTAATCACACAGAGGACCAAAGTAATTGCCTGACAACACCCAGTGAACACACAGCAACCACATAGCAAAATCCTAGAAACCACATAGAAACGATCCACACAGGATGTCCTTGCATCCACAAGTCTAGTAACCACATAGCAGACCCTAGTAACTGACTACACTATTGTCACCTGACAGAAAACCCTGGCAACCAGCTAGCAACACCCTAAAAACCGCTTAGCAACACCATATAGACAACTCCAAGCACCCACCCATAATGCCTTTGCCCCATAAACCTAGTAATTACACATAGGACCCTAGCAACTGCTCGACAAAACCCTAATGACCACACAGAAAACCTTAGCAACCACATAGCAACATACTAGCATACGTCAAGCAACCACCCATTCCTTGCAACCACAAGCTTAATAACCCCACAGTAGACCTTTGTAACTGCCTGACAACATGACCACACAGAATACCCTGTCTCCCACATAGCAACACCCTATAAACCATATGGCAACACTTTAGAAACCACATAGCAGCATCCTATAGCAAAGACAATGCACTCAGAATGTCCTTGCAACACAAGCCTAGTAACAACACAAGAGTATCAAGTTAAATGCCTGACAACACCCTAGTTACCATACAGACAAACTGAGCAACCACATATCAACACTCTAAAAACCACAACCACCCATAATGTCGTTGCACAGTTAACCATAGTAACTGCCTGACAACAACTTAGTGACCACATAGAATACCCTAGCAACCACATAGCAAGACCGTAGAAACCACATAGCAACATCCTAGCAAACTTCAAGCAACCATCCATAATGTCCCTGCCACCACAAGCATAGTAACCACACAGTTAAACTTAGTAACTGTCTAACAACACCCTAGTGACCACACAGAATGCCCTAGCAACCACATAGCAACACCCTAGAAACTACATAACAGCATCTTAGCAAACGTCAAGCAACCACATATAATGTCCTTGCAACCACAAGCCTAGTAACCACACAGTTGACCCTAGTAACTGCCTGACAACACCCTAGTGACCACACAAAATACCTTAGCAACCACATAGCAACACCCTAGAAACCATTTGGCAACATTCTAGAAACCACAGAACAACATCCTATTGCAAAGATTACATCATGACCCATAATGCCCTTGCAACAAGCCTCGAAACCTCACAGAATGCAAAAATAACTGCCTGACAACAACTCAGTGACCACACAGAATACCCTAGCAACCACATAGTAACACCTTAGAAACCACATAGCAACATCCTAGTAAATTTCAAGAGACCACCCATAATGTCCTTGTGGCCACAAGCCTAGTAACCACACAGTTGACCAAAGTATGTGCCAGACAACACCCTAGTGAACAAACAGAATACCCTAACAAACACATAGCAACACCCGAGAAACCATATGGCAACACTCAAGAAACCACATAGTAAAATTCTATATCAAACTTCAAGTAACCACCCAGAATGTCCTTGCAACCACAAGCCTAGTAACCACACAGTTGACCCTAGTAACTGCCTGACAACAACCTAATGACCACATAGAATACCCTAGCAACCACATGGCAAGACCGTAGAAACCACATAGCAACACCCTAGCAAACTTCAAACAACCACCCGAAATGTCCTTGCCACCACAAGCATAGTAACCACACAGTTAAACCTAGTAACTGTCTAACAACACCCTAGTGACCAAACAGAATACCCTAGCAACAACAAAGCAACATCCTAGCAAACGTCAAGCAAATACTCATGTCCTTGCAACAACAAGCCTTGTAACCACACAGTTGACCCAAGTAACTGCCTGACAACACCCTCATGACCACACAAAATACTCTAGCAACCACATAGCAACACCCTAGAAACCATATGCCAACATTCTAGAAACCACAGAACAACATCCTATTGCAAAGAACACATCATGACCCATAATGTCCTTGCAACCACAAGCCTAGAAACCACACAGAATACCAAAATAACTGCCTGACAACACTCCAGTGACCCCACAGAATACCTTAGCAACCAAATAGCAACATCCTAGTAAACTTCAAGCAACCATCAATAATGTCCTTGTGACCAAAAGCATGGTAACCACACAGTTGGCACTAGTAACCACAACGAAAACCCTAGCAACTGCATAGCAACATCCTAGCAAACTTCAAGCAAACACCCAGAATGTCCTTGCAACCAAAAACCCAGTAACCACACAGTTGATCCTAGTAACCCCCTGTCAACACCCTTGTGACCACACAGAATACCCTGGCAACTTCCTAACAACGATCCAGATTGCTGTAGCAACCCCATCCCTAGTAACCACTCAGAACACAGTAGCAGTATTGAAGTGAAGGATGTGGAATGGTGGCTGGTATTGTCAGCTCTCAGCTGTTCCTCTGCTCAGTTTTTAAAGAGGAGCGTTCAGGATGATAGCAGGCATTGGTCTGGAAGTGTCAGAGCAGCTGAAAGAAGCCCAGTGTTTACTAGCAGCGTGTCGACATCGAGAAATGCCAAACCCAGAGCCGCTCAATCTGTCATGTGACATCATTGGAGAAAACAGGGCCAAAAGTGTACCAGCTCATTCAGTCAACAAATACACCCAATCTGCAGGGAGCATGATGTCAGTTTTGACAAATAAAACTTTTATTAGAGGGCGTCTGTTTCCTCTTTCCGTCTGACACTCTTAAAATATTGCAGGTTCAAGCTGAAGTTTTAAATTGGCTTCCTTGAGTTGCTTTATGCATGAGTTTGGCAGAGACACTGCTGAATGTTATATTGAATGTTAGAGGAAACTTTGCATTGGTTTCTGCAACACTTTTGCATAGATCTATTAAAATAAAATATATTTATTAATTAAATGTGTTCTATTTTTATACTTTAAATTCATGTTATTGCATGGATTAATACAATCAATATAATAAAGTTTAATAATATTCAAAATCATATATAATAGTGATAATATTTTAATAGATTTTAAATATTTATTCATTCATTCATTTTCTTTTCGACGTAGTTCTCTTATTAATCTGGGGTCAGCACAGCGGAATGAACTGCCAACTTATCAATCAAGTTTTTACGCAGCGGATGCCCTTCCAGCTGCAACCCATCTCTGGAAAACATCCACACACACTCATTCACACTCATACGCTACGGCCAATTTAGTCTACCCAATTCACCTGTACCGCATGTCTTTGGACTGGGGGGGAAACCGGAACACCCGGAGGAAACCCACGCAAACACAGGGAGAACATGCAAACTCCACACAAAAACGCCAACTAAAGCTGAGGCTCTAACCAGCAAACTTCTTGCAGTAAGGCGACAGCACTACCTACTGGGCCACTGCGTCGCCTTTAAATGTATATATTTTTGTTTAATTATTCATTACATTTACATTTAAATATTTTTATATTTAATAAAATACTAAAAATATTTTCAGAATATTATATATATATATATATATATATATATATATATATATATATATATATATATATATATATATATATATATATATTAATAGCAATGTTTTAATTAAATCTCAAAACCTTGAAAAAAATAATAAAAGTGGTTTTAATGGATTTAAAATGGAAAAAATATATATTTTTATTTAAATAATTATAATATTTACATTTAAATATATTTCAATATATATGGTAACACTTTATAATAACTACACACTATGAATCATTTATTAAGCATTAGCATCTAGTGAATTCATTAGCCATACAGCATTAACTCTACATTAATAAACGTTAGTAAATGGTTTATAACTGCAGCTACAAATGTATTCTTGACTTATAACCACATTTATAATGTGCTCAATAATTGTTCTTTCATCATTTGCGACTGGTTGATTTTTCATTAATAAATGAAGTATCGCATTATTTACAAACCATTTGTATTTATGAGTAGTTGGAGGTTTTTAAGATCGTTCAGAATGAGTTAGTAAACGATTAACAAACTATTAAAAATTAACATTTATATATCTTATTAATTTTCCCAGAGATGGTTTGCGGCTGGAAGGGTATCCGCTTTTTAAAAACTTGCTGGATAAGTTAGCGGTTCATTCTGCTGTGGCGACCCCGGATTAATAAAGGGACTAAGCTGACAAGAAAATGAATGAATATCTTATTAATCAGGCATTTAGTAATGGTTACTATGTATGGTAAAAAAAAGCTTTGTTAACTCAATTACATCCAGTTTTGTGACCTAATCTAAAGTTTTATTAAGGATTAAAGTATTATTTATTATTAAGGATTAAAGTATTATTTATTTATAAATAAAGGATTATTTATGCTTTATGAATGACTTATAAATAAAACTGCCTACAAACATTTATTAATGTTGAGTTAATGCTTAACTAATAATGAATTCACTAGATACTACTGCTTAATAAATGGTTCAGTGTGTAGTTATTGTAATGTGTTACCATATATATATATATATATATATATATATATATATATATATATATATATATATATATATATATATATATATAGACAGACAGACAGACAGACAGACAGACAGACAGACAGACAGACAGACAGACAGACAGACAGACAGATAGATAGATAGATAGATAGATAGATAGATAGATAGATAGATAGATAGATAGATAGATAGATAGATAATGGGCATTTTATGTTATTACTAACGTATTACAAACAATGGATCTGTGACAGAGAAACTAAAGTTTTGGGAAAAACTCGTCACTACATTGTTCTTTTCCCAAATGATGCATCGTACCATGAGAGTGCAGCCACGAGTTACATCGTTGTTTGGGAAACGTACCCCAGGTTAGGGTAATTAGTATAGTCATTGTACATTGCCACAGTCACACTAGAGTTTGAGTTTTAAATTTCTCTCCAGGGAGAGCATGTTTTGATTTTCGATTGGTCTCATGATTTCATATGATGCGATTTCGCTTGTCAGAGTTTACCAAGCTTGAACTTCCTTGAACTCCCACGATCTTACGTTTCCTGTCTGCCGCATTTTCGTGCGTATGAATGGAAGTCTATGGGAAGAAAAGTCCAGTGTGACCGCAGCTTGCCAGTGGTTTGTTTTTTAGACAATTGAAAAAAAAATGCTTAGGAGGCTAATAATATTGCCACTAAAGTGTGTTTAAAAAAAGTTAATTATCTACCATACGGAGTATTATCTACCATACGGAGAAAAATTCCTGGCTCTGTTAAACAAAAAAATAATAGGAGGGCTAATAATATTGACTTCAACGGCATATGTTAATATTACAGGTGGGCATAGACTAATTTCTTTAATCAAGATTATTCTCACTGTAATCTTGGAATTAATCTAGATTCATCTAGATTAAAATGGCTCATTTAAATTCTGTCGAAGGCATTCAGAATATGTGTGCTACCCAAATAATGACTAAATATCTTAATAGTGACTAAATATCTAAAGTCTTTGAGAACGGGTTTCTCAAGCCAGGTGGCGCATTAGACCAGGGGCTCATCTCCTGTTTCCAAAATGCATCACAAACTGCTTGAGAAACTGTTCTACTATGATAAATGGTGATGAAAATAAATGACGTTCAATAAGATGTACTTGCGTTTACTAGCTGTTTATTCAGTTAAACATGAATGTTAAACTGTAGGCCTACATAAGCTCCAAACAGCGATTTTTGATTACCTTAATCCGACTAAAGTCATAACTGAACTAAACAGAAATGAAGACGTGGAGTATGCAGATATTAGTGGCATTATTGAAGTAAACACCGCAATCAAACTATTACCGTCATGTAGGATTTTCGTCATACTTTCCCACAAGATTCACACAAACACACATCGCAAAATGCAAAGGTTTTTTCTTTCCATTTGGCGTGCGTTATTAAATTCCACAACACTCTCACCAGTCCTTATTCCTCATTTGCGTCTAATACCCATTTGTCATGGGGGCATGAATGAAATGTATACGAGTGAATGCGAAACTGCAGTTAAAATCACCCAGAATTATAGGAAACTCTTACATGAAAGCGCTTCACGTAAACCCACTTAATTATATTATTGTCTATTAAGGTAAATAGATTACTGACGTTCATGTAAGCATAGTCAGTAGTGTCTTCGAAGTAAGTGAAAGATCCAGAAGGGCATTCTGCACTTTTTTGTCAGACGGCTCACGGGTCAAGTATACATCCGCGCTAAAATATCAAGGTGAAGTCATCATAGCTTTTGTAAAATAGACCCAGCTCCCAACCCAACTTTGAGAATAGATTAACGGGGATATTTTTTTTATCGCGCGATAAGTCTCACGTTAACATGGCACATTAACGGCAGTAACGGCCCACCACTAATAATTATTATATATATATATATATATATATATATATATATATATATATATATATATATATATATATATATATATATATATATATATATATATTTTTTTTTTTTTTTTTTTTTTTAATTTATTTTTTTTTTGCTGAACTTTACATTTACAAATGGCAGGGAAAAAAAATGCTATAGCCGTTGGCAAGTGGTTAATAAAGTTGTAGCTGCACTTCAACTAAACTTCAATCTAAAGTTGTTTTCCGCTATGTTCATGTAGTTGTGCTGCTGAAGGGCAGGTTTATCTCTGATATATGTTTTGTCAGTTTTCTATCAGCTGCGAGCGGTTGATCTTCTCTATTTGATTGATGGCTCTCTATCAGCCTGTCTCCAGCACCTGTAGAAGTAGAGTGCCTGTGTGTGTGTGTTCATATAGATTACCTCCTCTCGCAGGAATCTCACCCTTTTTTCGGGGGCTGGATCTCAGTGTCACAACACGCTCCAGTGAGATTTACAGGCCACACATTCTACAACTGATATGAAGCATAGTTTCCATGCTAATCCCTGAATGTGGGGCCAGAAGCCTGATGCTAACAGATGTGTGTGTGTGTTACAGATTTCAAAATATACACGCAGGATGAACTGGCACATCACGTATTAGATAAATCTGGTAATAATGTTTTGGTTTGGAGTTATTTTAGCTTTTAGAATGTAACGCAATCTTTTAGTTATTCAATATAAGTATGATCAACTTTTTGATCATACTTTGGAGATTACAGTAAGATTTGCAAACTTTTTGCATTGTTTTGTATTATCGTGTTGCATTATATTTGGATATGCAAATAAGGCAATATTTGTCAATTTACATTATTACATTATTATTCATTTTTAATCATTTATATTGGATGGATGAATAATGCTTGGATGGCTGATTGGCTGGCAGGATGGATGATTTAACGAACGAACCAACGAATGAATGAATGAATAGTAGTTGGATTAATGGATGAACAAAGGAATGAATAACGAGTAAAAATTGGATGAATGAATGGATGGATGGATGGATGGATGGATGGATGGATGGATGGATGGATGGATGGATGAATAATGGTTGGATGGCTGGATTAATGAATTAATGGATAATAGATGGATGGATGAATGGATGATGGATGGATGGATGGATGATAGATGGATGAATAGTGTTTGGATGGCTGGATGAATGAATTAATAATTTATGGATAAATAAATAATATATTAATGGATGGCTGGATGAATGAATGAATAATGGTTGGATGGCTGGATAAATGTTTGAATGAACAATGAATGAATATATGGCTGGATTTATGAATAAATGAATGAATGAATGAATGAATGAATGAATGAATGAATGAATGAATGAATGAATGAATGAATGAATGAATGAATGGGTGGATGGATGGATGGATGGATGACAGACAGATGGACTATTAATAAATAATAGATGGATGGATGGATGGATGCATGGATGGATGGATGGATGAATAATGCTTGAATGCCTGGTTAATAAATGGATAATAGAAGGATGGATGAATGAAATATGAATGGATGAAAGAATGAATAAATGCTTGGATGGCTATATAAATGAGTGTTTAAATGAATAATGGATGGATGAATTAACAAATCAATAGATGGATAAATGGATGAATACAATAATGGATGGATTAACGAATGAATGAATGACAGTTGGATGGCTGGAGGAATGACTGAACGATTAATGGATGAATGAATAATGATTGGATGGCTAGATGGATGAATTATTGAATAATAGATGAATTGAAGGATGGATGGATGGATGATAATCGAATAATGAATAATGAATAGATGGCTTGATGAATGAAAGAATAATGGATGGCAGGATGAATGAATGTATGATTAATACTGAATTGATGGGTGACTGAATGAATGAATGGATGGAGGAATGGATTAATAGATGAATGGATAGATGATCTATGATGCCTCACCTTAAATTAGCAGGTTATTATAAATAGATTACTGTTAGTGTTGTAGAAACATGCCATTATTGTTATAACATGCATTATGTCCAATGCCATTGCATTTACTCATTATATGAATCTCAGATGATATTATATCAGTTTTCCTGCATTCTGTGTGATTTCTGGTGCTGTATTCTAGTCACGTATTACTTATTTCAAAGTATTTCATCACTTTTCCCAAGACACAAACTTAAGATGTTAAAATGAATGAAAGCCCTGTCTTCCTTTAATCATTGCTTAATTTAAAATTAATTTATATCTTGTTTGCCAGAGGATGGGGGGGGGGGGGGGACTATTGTAACTAACTCTTCAACATTAACTACAACATTAATATTATAACTAAATGATTACATGTGTTGTACATTTATCTGTCTGGCGAATAAACATGCAAGTCAAATAATGGCATGTGAACCACTTTAAAGTTCAGTGTTGTGTATTTGAGCTTGGATTTTTTTTTTATAGGGGAACATTTTACTAATTAGACAACCTTGTGAATAAAAAAAAATAATTTATATAACGACTTCCAAATGTAATCTTTAAGCAAAGCACTTCTGCTTAGGAAAAAAAAAAGAAAAAAGAAAAACACCGTAATATTTGACAGACTCTGACAGACATTATTTTATGCACTTTCCATTTCAAATTTTTAAAAGAAAAATGCATTTTGATTAGAGTAATTGTTTGTTTTAACACTGTAAAAAGCAATCATTTGGCAACAGGTTTACTCACTTTAAGTAAAGTTAACGAATCGATTTAAAAGCCACAGGTTTACTCACATTTTACAGTAAAGTCAACTAATCCCTTTAATAAGCAACCGCTTTACCAAACTTGTTTAATGTTAGGTCAACTAATCGCTTTTAAAAAAGCGAATGAACTGGTTGCTTTTAAAGTCAATAATCACTTTAATGTAAAACAGTGAGAAACCTGTTGCGTATAAAGTCAATTAATCGCTTTAAAAGCAACAGGTTTACTCACTTTTTACAGTAAAGTCAACTAATCGCTTTAAAAGCAACAGGTTTACTCACTTTTTACAGTAAAGTCAACTAATCCCTTTAAAAGCAACAGATTTACTCACTTTTTACAGTAAAGTCAACTAATCCCTTTAAAAGCAACAGGTCTACTCACTTTTTACAGTAAAGTCAACTAATCGCTTTAAAAGCAACAGAATTACTCACTTTTTGCAGTGAAGTCAACTAATTGCTTTAAAAGTAAAGGGTTTATGCACTTTGTAAAGTCAACTAATCGCTTTAAAAGCAACAGATTTACTCACTTTTTACATTAAAGTCAACTAATCGCTTTAAAAGCAACAGGTTTACTCACTTTTTACAGTAAAGTCAACTAATCCCTTTAAAAGCAACAGATTTACTCACTTTTTACAGTAAAGTCAACTAATCCCTTTAAAAGCAACAGGTTTACTCACTTTTTGCAGTGAAGTCAACTAATTGCTTTAAAAGTAAAGGGTTTATGCACTTTGTAAAGTCAACTAATCGCTTTAAAAGCAACAGATTTACTCACTTTTTACAGTAAAGTCAACTAATCCCTTTAAAAGCAACAGATTTACTCACTTTTTACAGTAAAGTCAACTAATCGCTTTAAAAGCAACAGAATTACTCACTTTTTGCAGTGAAGTCAACTAATTGCTTTAAAAGTAAAGGGTTTATGCACTTTGTAAAGTCAACTAATCGCTTTAAAAGCAACAGATTTACTCACTTTTTACAGTAAAGTCAACTAATCGCTTTAAAAGCAACAGGTTTACTCACTTTTTACAGTAAAGTCAACTAATCGCTTTAAAAGCAACAGGTTTACTCACTTTTTACAGTAAAGTCAACTAATCCCTTTAAAAGCAACAGGTTTACTCACTTTTTACAGTAAAGTCAACTAATCGCTTTAAAAGCAACAGATTTACTCACTTTTTGCAGTGAAGTCAACTAATTGCTTTAAAAGTAAAGGGTTTATGCACTTTGTAAAGTCAAGTAATCGCTTTAAGAGCAACGGGTTTACTTATTTAAATGAAGTCAACTAATCGCTTTAAAATAACAGGTTTACGCACTTTGTAAAGTCAACTTATGGGGCTGTAAATATTATTATTAATATTACAACTTTTGTGTCTTTGAATAAAATAAATAGCCTAACAAAAGCATAAGACACAAACACACACACACACAAATGAATGAATGAATGAATGAATGAATGAATGAATGAATGAATGAATAAAAAAAATCTAAAACCAAGAAACAAACAACAGACAAAAAAATTTAAATAAATAAATACAAGTAAATAAAAGTAAGTAAAATAAATGAAAGTAAATAAATAATTAAATAAAATATGAAAACCCAGAAACAACAACCAAATAAATAAATGAATAAAAGTAAATAGCTACTCATAAAAAGTAAATACAATAAACACAAGTAAACTAAATAAATAGAGTAAATAAATAAAACATAACTGGTTAAGATGTAGAGTTCTGCTCCTCCTCAGTATTTCCAGTAAGCTGGATTTTTCTGGCACTATAAACTCTTCATTTATTTATTTATTTTTGCATCAGTGATGAACTTTATCTGCATTTGGACCACATTTATAAGCATTGCTCAATCCCTCCAGGTGTTCACTATGAAAGGATCTAAAACAAGATTAATGCGCGCCTCAAAAAGCACTCAGACACTCACAGACAGAAAACAATGACGGAGTGTGTGGAGGTTTTGTCATGTCGGGATTTCTTCTTCTTCCTCCTGAATGCATGTATTCGTCCATCAACATGAGGACGTTTTTTGGTAAAAATCACCCTCAAAACATGACCAGGGACTCTGGTTTCCATTATCTGAAATACGGGTGGTTTGATCGCCCGCTGCCCGGCCGTGAGGTAGCATGTTCGAAGTAGCATGACGCTAATTTAAACCAGAGCAAACGCAGATTTCTAGAGTTTGCCGAGTGCTAAAGAGAGATCTGAGACACTCGCGGAGACAACGTCTGGGATTTTAAATGAGTTTCAAATTAAATTATTACTCCAGTCATTGTTGTTTTTTTTTAATCATTAATACCAATAATATTAATAATAATAATTAATATTAATAATAATAATTAATATTAGAGTGATTTCTGAAGGATCATGTGACTTTCAAGACTGAAGTATTGAAGCTGAAAATTCATCATTAATAAATGTATATATATATATATATATATATATATATATATATATATATATATATATATATATAAATATATATATATATATATATATATATATATATATATATATATATATATATATATATATATATATATATATATATATATATATAAACACACACACACAGGGCTCGAAATTAACCTTTTTGTTTGGTAGCACCGGTGCTCTTAACTTTAAAAATGTAGGCACATCAGCCAAAATTTAGTCACACCCACAAATTATAAGCACCGTTACTACAAGATTTATACAAACATATTTATTGCGTTTGAAATCAACAGTAATCAAACTAACATGTAATAAATAAATAAAAAAAAAAAAAAAATATATATATATATATATATATATATATATATTCATATATATATATATATATATATATATATATATATATATATATATATATATATATATATATATATATATATATATATATATATATGCTAGATTAAGGAAAATATGTCTCAACGAAATTCTGCTATCACAAGAAAATACATTTTTATAACATAACTGAGTGACCAAAGCATACATGGAGCGCTCACCGGCCCTGCACGCACTGCTTGACATGAATGAATCTGTTAACGATATAACTGTGCTGTTCTCACGGGTGCTGTCTGATATTGCACTCATGCTTTTGACATATACTGAACCTCATTATATGCATACGTCATGTGAATAGCAATATCGGTCTTTTTATGAGTAGCCATATTAATTTATTCAGTGTAAGCCCGTTTGCGATGGTGTACGTGGTGTTAAATTTTACATATAGCTGCCACTTGCACGGCGGACAGCATCTGGCGATTATATGAAGGATTAAACAGAAGCTCTTGTGCTAAAGGTGACAAACAGTTACCTGAAGATTCAAACCTACAGACTTTTCATGGCAGACTTGAAGCCGATGGAAGTCTTTTATCCACTCTTGGAAAAGTGTAGATGGTGGATTAACATTCAGCACATAATCACTAGTAAGATGTGTCATTATTTGTAACTTTAGATGGTTTCTAAAACAAAATCTGTCAGTGTTATCTTCATTCTCATCTTCAGCGCTTTACCTTTTTTCGCGGTAGAAGCTCTCTCTGTCATCCCAAGCCAGAAGGCATTGACTGAGTGATTGACAGCTGATATTTCAGTGCTAGAGCAGTGGTAGGCCAATAAGAAAAGCGAAGGCGGGGCAAGCATTACGGACTTGTATTTGTTTACTGCAGCAAGTTGACATGACAACTGTTTTAAACCATTCCTGAGCGCTGCGTTTCGCAAGTCAAGTGCAGACAAAGAGCTTAGAGATGCATTCTACGTGAATGTCTCCCGAATCCGCGCATGTGGTGAACATTTTGCAGTAAAAACTGGTCGCACACAACAATTTTATTCACTCACACAAATGCTCCCAAATATATTTTGAGGTCACATAGATAAAATTTTGGGCGATTTTGAGCCCTAATATATATATATATATATATATATATATATATATATATATATATATATATATATATATATATATATATATATATATATATATATATAGTTGAAGTCAGAATTATTAGCCCCCCTGAATTATTAGCGCCCCTGTTTATTTTTTTCACCAATTTCTGTTTAATGGAGGGAAGTTTGTTTCAGCACATTTCTAAGCATAATAGTTTTAAAAACTTATTTCTAGTAACGGATTTATTTTATCTTTGACATGATGACAGTAAATAATATTTTACTTGATGTTTTTCAAGACACTTCTATACAGCTTAAAGTGACATTTAAAGGCTTAACTAGGTTAATTAGGTGAATTAGGCAGGTTAGGGTAATTAGGAAAACTATTTCATATCGATGGAGCTTAAAGGGGCTAATAATTTTGTCCTTAAAATGGTTTTTAAAAAATTAATAACTGCTTTCATTCTAGCCGAAATAAAACAAATAAGACTTTCTCCAGAAGAAAAAATATTATCAGACATACTGTGAAAATTTCATTACTCCGTTAAACTTCATTTGGGAAATATTTAAAAAATGTAAAAAAAAATCAAAAGGGGGCTAATAATTCTTATTTCAACTGTATATATATATATATATATATATATATATATATATATATATATATATATATATATATATATATATATATATATATATATTAGTAATATTAAGTATTAAATATCAGTCATTGTAATTAAGCTTTGATGTTCTAAGATATAAAGTTGAGAAAAAAATATTAGCTAACAATAACAATATACTGCAATTTTTTACAAATGTGTTTAGAAGTTTTTTCAGTGTGAGCAGATTAGAGAAACACATTTAAAAACTGATCATCTTAATCCTAAACTTTGACTGTAGTGTTTTCTCCACTGTTATGTTGAAAACATGAAGGCAATATCCGCTGATGGCAGATGGGCTTTTAATACGCTTACATGTAATGGACTTTTCTGGATGAGAAACTTATCAACTCTCCTGACCTCTGCATCACCTCAATCCTGTAATAATACACAGCTCCTATAAGAAACACATTTGGAAATGAAAGTGAGCCGCCATCGCTCTTCTGACATTGACCTGTGCTGTTAAGAGTTACTGGTTTATCGCTGGTTTAGACTGGGCTGAAGGAGAAGCAGAAGGAGATCCATGTTTTTAGGTTTATATTTAGATTCTTGTGCAGATTCGTCATTGGATTATTTGGCTTTTAGAGGTATTTGGCGTCCCAGCACAAAGCTCTTTGCTTATATAGATTAGTAGTATATGTTAAGTTAATAATTTTAAAAATAAATAAATACATGTTTCTGGTTTGCGCAGTACGCAGTGCTGTCGCCTCACAGCAAGAAGGTCGTTGAGTTGCTGGTTCAAGCGTCGGCTCAGTTGCCTTTTCTGTGTGGAGTTTGCATGTTCTCCCTGCATTCGTGAGGGTTTCTTCTGGGTGCTCCGGTTTCCCCCACAGTCCAAAGACATGCGGTACAGGTGAATTGGGTAAGCTAAATTGTCTGTTGTGTATGAGTTTGTGTGTGTGTGTGAATGAGTGTGTGTGGAAGTTTCCCAAAGATGGGTTGCGGCTGGAAGGGCATCCGCTGCGTAAAAAAAACGTGCTGGATAAGTTGGCGGTTCATATTACTGTGGAGACTCCGGAATAATAAAGGGACTAAGCCGACAAAAAAATGAATGAATGAATGAATGAATGAATGAATGTTTCTGGTTCGAGCCTCGGCTGGGTCAGTTGGCATTTCTGTGTGGAGTTTGCATGTTCTCCTTGTTCGCGTGAGTTTCCTCCTGGTGCTCTGGTTTCCTCCACAGTCCACATGTGGTATTAGGTGAATTGGGTAAGCTAAAAGTTTCTGTTGTGTATGCGTGTGTAAATGAGTTTGTATGGGTGTTTCCCAGTGATGGGTTGTAGCTGGAAAGGCATTTGCTGCGTAAAACATACACTCTCAGAAAAAAAGGTACAAAATTGTACCTTTTAGGGTACAAATGGCCCGTCACTGGGGTGGTACCCTTAAGGGTACAAATTTGTACCTCTATTTAAAGGTACAAAATTGTACCTTCTACATTTGTACCCTTTAAGGGACAATTTTGTACCCCCACCGAAGGTACAAAAATGTACCTTTTTATATTATATAGCATTTTCAGGGTACTGACCCAGGCATTTTGATCCTTTGGTGACTGCATGCACAAATAAATAAATAAAATATTTTGGTTCGCAGATGTCCATTTTTATTTATTAATGTAGAAATATTTAATTACAACTCACAACTGAATGTGTCAAGAAATAAAATTACACAGTAAATATAAAGCAGACATGTAAAACAGTAAAAAGAACAATTTAGAAAACAAATAAAAATTGTTCACTCACTGTACAGTATATAATCTACACTTAATACAAAGACCACAAAAATACTGTTTAAGATTTATAAACACATTACACAGGCTACATCAAGTACTTCACTTTATAAAGTCCAAAGTATTTGTCTTTAGTCAGAATACCCAGTCATAATAAATAATTTGTCATCAAAATTGTCTCTGTATTTCAGAATGAAGGCAATGTTTCTCTATAAACTGCTTCAACAGTGCAGAAAACCAAATACATCAGTAGCCTCTTCCTCAACACCAGTAGATTACTCCTCATCATCCTCAAGTGGAGTTTTAATTTGTTGTAACACAATATGTGTTTATGCTTTTGGTAAACATGACATGTAAAGCATTCATATCTGGAAAATGTTCTTTGATAGTCATTAGGACCACAAGTTATTTAAAAATTTGCTTCATGCAAGAATTACAGCAGTGTGCTGGATTAACTTGATTGTGATTATTCCAAGAGCATGTAGAGAAACAAAACACAAGGTTGATCACTCTGGTAACTGGAGTAGATCGAGGCTTGTCACCGTCCACCGTTCATTCAAAACATTCCACTGCAGAAACATCAAGGTGTTCTTCTAATAAGATGGATATGTCAAAAATGTATATTCATCCACATCATTAGCCCGGCCAATCGCAATCCCATCAACTCTGAAGACTGCCGTGACTCGTCTTGTTAACACAGTTGTCCAGTCGGTGGCCTCCTCCTGTACTTGAACTGTTGGATGTGGTGAAGATGGTTCACTGTAAATGACAAAGCAATAATTACATTAATATCAGTCACTCTATCACTGATGAAGAGAAAATCAACATGCATAGAAAGTGAAATAATTAATATTCACTGATAAAAAAAAAAGTATCACAGATTAAAAGACTAATATAAATTTTATTCATTCATTCAATTTCTTTTTGGCTTAGTCCCTTTATTAATCTGGGGTCGCCACAGTGGAATGAACCACCAACTTATCCAGCATATGTTTTATGCAGCAGATGCCCTTCCAGCTGCAACCCAGTATTACGAAACATCCAGACACACTTATTCACACACACATTTATACACTACAGACAAATAAGCTTACCAAATTCAGCTATAGCGCATGTCTTTGGACTTGTGGGGAAACCCGAGCACTGGGAGGAAACCTTCATGAACACTGGAAGAATATGCAAACTCCTCACACAAATGCCAACTGACCCAGCCGAGGCTCGAACCAGCGACCTTCTTGCTGTAAGGTGACAGCACTACCCACTGCATCATCCTAATATAAAGAATATCAAGCATTATAAAATGCATTTATCACAGCATATACTGAACAGAAAACAGCATACACACCTGAGCACAACGAAATGTTGAAGTGTCTCGCTTAACAAGGCTGGCAACATGAGAAGTGCTGCTGTAAAATCAATTCCTGGAACATAAGATGTGGCATACAAACAAATATGAAGGAATCCATACAAAGCTAGAATTTAATAATATTAATCAAGTGGAGAAAGTTTAGAAAGAGTACCTTAAAGTCAGGTCCTTAGCATTCTTAAGTTGATCTCTCATCTTTCGATGAAAACCTAGAAAATTATATTAAACACGTGGGTGTACATTTATTGTTGTTTGTAAGTAAAAACCTACAAATTTAAAATAGTATGTAAGCCATTAAAACCATGGTATAGATAATGAGACATACTTACATCTTGTAACTGAGCCATGCTTTCATATGGCATGCCTTCATTGCTCTGATGCTGTTAGCCTGCATTATGTTGTTCAATCTTGTCCTGAAATACAATTGGAAACTTCATAAACTTCAGGAAAGCAATAAGATAAAGCAATAACTATTTATTTATAGTATTTTATTTATATATAAGTATAACGTTAAACGATAGTAAAGCACCAACAATTCTGGACATGAGAGTTTGTGGACACTCCTCAACATTAATGTAACTTAGACAATGAAACGAAGATATGTACAAGCATACACACGCCACGTTTGTAACTAGCCACGTTTACATAATCAGTCGCTTTGCCGGTGACAAAATTGTGATTTTTCTTCACAAAATGGCGGTGTATATAACCGTCTAAAATTACATTTCCGCGGTCAACCGTGGCTAGAAAATGGCCTCAAAATATAAAACATTATCGATAATTACAAATTCCAGTATTAATAACAAAAGGTTTTATATCAAGGTATATGAAGACTTCAGTCGCGCCAGCTCCGGGCCACACCGCACATTACTCACGGCCCGATTCCGGTGCACGGATACGGCAGCGTCGGCTCGCTTCTGCCGCCGCATCTGGCCCGAGTAACGATACAGCAGACGGACTCGGGCAGGCGAGAATCTAGCCGCAACTGGCCCAAGTGTATTTTGCTATCTGGGTTGTGATTATATTCCGCCGTGGCAACACTTATTAATAAAGCAGTAACGTAACGTAAGATATAAAGCGCGAATACGTAACGTAGGCGATAAAGGGAACTTTTACACCGAGAAAACTAACAGCATATAGTACTTACCTTCTATAACGTTATGTCCCTCGGTGACTTCGATATCACGTTGTATTAACTTCTTTAATAAGCTGCAGACAACTTAGCAAACTCCATCCTGAAGGCCAACGTACACAAGCCAGCCCGGAGCACAAAGCGGGGGAAAGCCGAGGCCAGAAAGTCAGACAAAATCAACAGAACACGGCTTCACATGTAAAAATGAGACTGAAAATATATCTTTAATACATTCTTACCTGAAAGTGTGGACTCCAAAATAGACTTTTCTTTGAAAAGCGTGCGAAGTTCTTTGTAAACAGCCAGCATACTCGACGGACCGCCTCAGTAACAAACACTACTATAACGTCTCAACAAGCCAAATTCTTAAAGAGACAGCAACATCACCACCTGTATGAAGATGCTGACACTCTGCATGGTTCTTATTCTACATCCCATATATACTATAGGGACTTAAACAGTAAGCAAAGACCAGTATTTACGTTTTTAATGATTAAAATTACATTTAATTATAAATTAAATTATTAACATTTTTGAGAAAAAATGTAATTTAAATACATGAAAAAAAATTAATTATTAAAATATTTAATTCAATCAATTTATTTATTTATTATATTTTTAAATTATGTATTTTAGTATTAATGTTTAGTATTAAGTCATTTAAATTAGTGTTATATAGTGTCTTGATCTTATCATGAGCTGAGGGTACAATTTTGTTCCTATAGGGAAACAAAATATATAATTGTACCTTTAAAGGTGCCAAATTGGTCCTTTACGGTACAATTTTGTATCCAAATGTGCTATAAAAGGTACAAAAATGTACCTTTCAAACCTAAATCTGGACATTTGTACCTTTATAGCCCATTTGGGTACAAAATTGTACCCTAAGGACCAATATGGGACCTTTAAAGGTACAATTTTATATTTTGTTCCCTCTAGGAACAAAATTGTACCCTCATTGTACCTTTTTTTCTGAGAGTGTATGTTGGATAAGTTGGCGGTTCATTCTGCTGTGGTGACCCCAGATTAATAAGGGAACTAAGCCAAAAAGAAAATGAATGATACAGACATACATACATACATACATACATACATGAACAAATAAATAAAATATGAAATCTCGGAAACAACAAATAACACATTTAAGAAATAAACCCCAGAAACAAACAAGCAAACAAAATAATTAATAAATAAATAACAAACACATAATAAATAAATAATAATACATAAAATGAGTTAAATCTAAAAGCCCAGAAACAAATCAACAAAATAAATAAATAAATAAATAATGAATTGTAAATAAATAATAATAATAAACAACATAAAACAAGCAAAATAATACAAATAATTAAAATAAATAAATAAAGTTTAGAAACAACAAATAAATAAATAAATAAGTATAAAAAATTTATAAATAAATACAGTCTGAATGCCGGGAAACAACAAATAAATAAATTAATAAACAAATAAATAAAAAATAAATTAATTAATAAACAAATAAATAAAAAATAAATAAATTAATAGAAAAAAGTATTAATAAATAAATACAAACTGAAAGCCCAGAAACAACAAACAAACAAACAAAAAAGCAAATAAATAAAATCTGAAAGCCCAAAAACAAACAAACAAATAACAAATGCATTTTAAATAAAAAATAATAAACAAAATAAGCAAAATCTGCCTAGAAACAAACACAATACATAAATAATAAATACATTTTAAATAAATAAAAAACATAAAAAATAAATGAATTAAAAAAAGCTCAGAAACAGTAAATGTATAAAAAAACTTATAGTCCAGAGACAAACAATAAATAAATAAATAATTTATAAATAAATGAAAACTGAAGGCCCAGAACCAACAACAAAAGCTAAAAACAAATAAACAAACAAATAATAATATCCTAAGTGTTCTAAAAGACATATATAGATTTTCTCTACATATCCAGCTCTTTAATTGTTTAAATACCTAGCATAACATATGTCATTATACATATGTTATCGTAAATTGTGTATTATATTATTAATATATTTTATATTTTATTTTGTTTATATTATATTTATGTTTATATATTTTAATTTGGACTCAAATAATGTTATATTAATTAAATGTTATATCCCTTGTAAATATATAGTATTATATTATATTAATTATTTTATATTTCATTATATAATGTACAGCTCACTTATTTGTACATTTGTAGGTCACTTTGTAAATAACTGATGATAATAAGTAGTGGTAGATGATGATGATGAAGATAATAATAATAATAATAATAATAATAATAATTATTATTATTATTATTATTATTAATTATTATTATTATTATTATTAATAATAATAATATTGTTGTTGTTGTTGTTATATTTTTGTATGTTATTATTATTATTATTATTATATTTATTGAATTATTTTGTATATATTTTATTGTATAGTATTATATTATGCATCCAATATGGCTTAAAGTAAACATTTGGCACAAATTAGAATACTGAAGTGTTGATTTCTGAGAAGTGTACCATTGCTGTTTGTTTGCAGCGGCATATCCTGCTCCCTGTGGTAAGCAATTATAGTAGGTTTTGTTCTGAGAGACAAAACATTTCCAAAGGCTGGACTTTAAAAGGCTGAAACCTGTCATGCAGTCCATACATGTCAGGTGAGTGTGTGTATATGTGTGTGCGTGTGTGTGATGATGAACACAACCAAGATCAGTACAGTTACGCAGATAGAAAGCTGTGTGACAGCAGTGATTAAGGGGGGTTTTCTGGAGGTGCTGAGGTGCTAATTAGCACTTTGCCTCCAAACCTAGATGCCTGAGCAATGATGTAAACAACATTTCCACAGACAGTAACTTACACTATAACAGCGTCTTTGTTCTGTAAAAAAAGGACAGTATGCTCAGTATTATCAAACTGAACTAAACAGATAGTCTTTAAACAGTAATTTGTTATTTTAAAAAAATATATATATGTATATACAGCTTAAGTCAGAATTATTAGCCTTCCTTTGAATGTTTTAACTATTTCCCAAATGATGTTTAACAGAGCAAGGAAATTTTCACAGTATGTCTGATAATATTATTTCTTCTGGAGAAAGTTTTATTTGTTTTATTTGGGCTAGAATAAAAGCAGTTTTAAATTTTTCGAACACCATTTTAAGGACAAAATTATTAGCCCCTTTAAGCTATATATTTTTTTTCGATAGTCTACAGAACAAACCATCATTATACAATGACTTACCTAATAACCCTAACCTGCCTAGTTAACCTAATTGACCTAGTTAACCATTTAAACTCTGCGACGTCATCCACTTTTGCTTTAAGATTTAAAGGGCCAGCATTGCACCAGACCGCCTTAAGTGGTTTCGTTTGAAAGTGTAGAATCTATATTTTATGCACATATGCATCACTTTGGTTTTTATTCTACTATACAAAAGTTATTTACACTTAAATACACAGTATTTTGAATACCCGAGCTGAGTATATTTCATGGTTCATATATGACACATGTACAAGCTATAGCTCAAATGAAAGCTCTTGCCGGTGCTCATACAGTTCTAGCATTTTTTTACTGAATTATATTCACATATTAAACAGTTGTCGAATGAATCGTGGTGTTTTCATGGCGCAGAAGTGAAAACAATACATTTATGATCAATAAGCAGCCACAGATAGCACAGACAGCTGTCATCTCTTACCTTATGCTGTGCGCTTCAGGGCTATTTCTCCTCTGTTTTTGAGGTGATGTGCATAAGTAATCCTTTTATATGTCTGACGTGCTCCAAACACAGAGAATTATGTTTGATCAAACAAACGAATAGTAAAATATGAAAACAATAATCGATTCCAGTGGCTTGTACAGCACCTCTCATCAGTTGGAGTAAAATAACTTTTGCATAGATTATGGTGGAGACATTTCCTTTTTTTCTATGATTACAGACATGTGCAGGAACCACCAAAATTAATTACAGCACCCTAGACCACACAGAACCCTTAAAGGTACACTTTTAAATTTAAGTTTATAAAAAAATATATATAAAAAGCGCCTCTTTTTTTAAGGATTTATTATAACACAGACAACATATACAGATATTTTAAACACTTTAAATAGTGTTTTATGAAAATTTAAAGGGTTTTCTTTAAAATGATACCGAATTTTTGCATTTACACCTCTGCATGTGGATTTGGGAAGCTTTTAAATTAGGGTAGGCAAAATTTAGGCGGAAATCCCCAAATAGCAGCAGAGTTTAACTGGTTAAGCCTGTAAAAGTCACTTTAAGCTGTATTGAAGTGTCTTGAAAAATATCTTGTCAAATAATATTTACTGTCATCATGGCAAAGATAAAATAAATCAGTTATTAGAGATGAGTTATTTAAACTATTATGTGTAGAAATGTGTTGAAAAACTCTGCTCTCCATTAAACAGAAATTGAGGATAAAAATAAACAGGGGGCTAATAATTCAGGATGGCTAATTATTATGACTTCAACTGTATATATTCAGATTCAGAAATCAGATTTTACACATAATAATAAAGTGAAAGATGATGCCAAACTATTGTCATACAAGTGGAAGAACCTGTATTTAATCTTCAGATGTTTGTTTTCTCTCTGCATTCGCTCTGAATAAACATTATGCTCATGTCCGCATTGCTTTTGCGCTGGTGTTTGTTAGTCCGGTATCAAAGTTAGCAGCGCCGTTGAGCAGGCCAGCAGTGGAAGGGAATCGGGTGTAAGTTTGAGAAATTTCCATATGTCCACATGGCAATAAAAAGTCTGCCACTTTACTTATTGAGCTTGTAATGAATGCCAGGTGCACAGTCTGTCCTTTTTTTTTCTTTATTCAAGGCTCTCCATGGACATCCAACAAGTAAAAATGTATTAAGAAATCTCGCTGTTTGACCAAAAACAGACTATTATAAAACACGCAGAATGGTTATTAACATAGGGACAATAAAATACAGAAAGTTCTCAATGAAAACTACAATTTAAATAACGTTTAACCTTTTTAAAACAGTTCACATATAATGACAAATAACCAAGTAATAAAAGTTCTGCAAAACAACACTGAACCAAAAGGCAACAAGCCAGTCGGTTTATTAACTTGGATTTTCCGTTCATGCAAAATAGACCCTGGAGTTTTGGTCAGGGTTTTAGCTCGACCTCATATTTATGGCGTCGCACACATGCTTTTTTTTTTTTTTTTTAGTCTCACAAACATTCTTATTAAAAGACTTTCTCGGTGTGCGGCTAATCCTCGTTCTCATGACCCAGCCTTCGTTCAGATCGCACATGCGATTTCATTAAAGCACTGCCTACATAATAAATCAAATCTCACCCGGGCCGTCATACAGAGTAAAAGCAGCTTCATAAATAACAAATACAGTTGAACTCAGAATTATTACCCCGGCCCTGTTTATTTTCCCCCAATTTCTGTTTAACGGAGAGCTGATTTTCTCAACACATTTCTACACATAATAGTTTTAATAACTCATCTCTAATAACTGATTTATTTTATCTTTGCCATGATGACAGTGAATAATATTTGCCATGATATTATTCAAGACACTTCTATACAGCTTAAAGTGACATTTAAAGGGTTAACTAGGTTAATTAAGCTAACTAGGCAGGTTAGGGTAATTAGGCAAGTCATAATGATGGTTTGTTTTGTAGACTATCGAAAAAAAAATATAGCGTAAAGGGGCTAATAATGATGTCCTTAAAATGTTTTTTAAAAAATTAAAAACTGCTTTTATTCTAGCTGAAATTAAACAAATTAGACTTTCTCAAGAAGAAAAAATATTATCAGACATATTGTTAAAATTTCCTTGCTCTGTTAAACATAATTTGGGAAAAATTAAATAAATCAAGAAATTAAAGGGGGGCTAATAATTCTGACTTCAACTGTATGTGATAGAAATGTGGATGTTCACTCCATACTTTTACTAACAGTACATTAACGTCAGGTCAAACACCCTTTTTTTTGCCTGATTAAATTGTTAAAATAACACTATTAATATAAATATCCAGTTTCAGCATAAATACAGTATAATGTAATCTAATTTATGTATTTTTTTAATCATTCGGCTTCGGTAAGCAAAATAAAAATGATACGGCTTTAGTTTAAGTAATTAATGACGTCAGCATGCAAAGATTATAAATATAGATTCAGCTACTAGCAGCGCCAAACATAACAGCACGCCAGTCTCCTGAAGCGCCTGACTTCTCAAGCACAGTTAAAATATCTAAACTTGATCTGAAATATGAAACGTTTGCTTGTATTGGCAATCGGCGGTCAGCGAAAACTAAATAGAACATTTAGGGGGAATCAAGGCTCAGTATTGAGCTTACATTTAGTCATATATACAGTTGAGAGCCGTATTCATTTATATTATTCTCAGGAGGATTATATTATGCGCCGTGTTTGAATATATTGTATTAAATAATAATTATATTAAAAAAACTTTCATCCAGAATGCAAAACTGATTAAGACCTTACATCACAACAATAAATAAATAAGTAGTGTACTGTAAGTGTACTGTAAAAATCACTATCATTGTATTTTTTACAGTGTGTGTGAACATTTCAACATTTTTGAGTTTAAAACATCCAGCCACAAGAAAAGTTACTGTTTATAACTTTAATAAAGATTACATCATATACACTAAGGACTATGCAGTGTGGATTGTTCAATATTTGTACCTGAATACTGTTAGACTCTCCAGAAAACTCTAATTCACTTTTATTTTTTGCTATTTTTTAATTATCGTCACTTCTAGGTTATTTGTTATGTATAATTCGAGATCATATCTCCTACAAAATCACCCCAATCAATCTAACATGAAGAATTCTTTCCAATAAAAGCTGGATTCACATCGCAATATATATCACAGAAATACAAAATATGGCAATGTCAGATTTTTTCAATAGCGCAGCCCTAGATTACGAAACAATTCAGTTTAACTTCATTTGATCCGCTTAAATCAGATGGAGAACTTGTGTTTTTGGTCAGTGTACGTAAAATACAAGCAGCTTTGTGATTAAGATGAATTTATGAAAGAGGCATTTGCCCTAATCGAAGTTAACAAAAGAAATCACTTTTTAATTCTTCAAAATTAAGAAACATTAAGGGATGTATAGTCATGGTCATTTTGAATGCACTTTAATTAATTTGTTGTCATGTAAAGTTGAGCATGTAATGCATAAGTTAAACCTAAAGTTTCAAAACAAGTAAATAAATTAAATTTTTAGATCCTATATTTTAAAAGAGGCCTCAATATATGTATTTCAATCCATTACTTTTACAAGACGATCACAAAAGATGAAAAGGGGGCGATGAGGATGAAAGATTTGTGACAAAAATTGAGCAAGATGTACAGAACAACATACTGTACATTTGATTTGCTGAAAATGAGGCCAAGCAAATAAAACAAGTAAATAAACTTAAACATTCAGTTCCAATATTTTAAAAGAGGTCTCAATATTTTTTTTTTGATCCAATACTTTTATCAGACATTCATAAAAGATGAAAAGGAGGCAGCGGGGACATAAATACTGTATAACAAACACTCCCCCTAAAGATTATCCCATAGTTTTTGGTCAAATCCCTGATTGTGTTATAGCTACCTTTAGTGAAATTTGGCCCCAAAGGTGCTTTAGATTCTTTTATTTTTGACAACATAATCCTTTTTGTTGACCAAACTTTTCTCAGTTATATGTCGAATAAAGATATTTGCTTAGTTATTAATAGTTCTCGCATCTCTTTACCTGTTTGCATAGGTTTTTGGAATAATAGGTGACATAGATTGGGAACTGTTTTGGCTTCTTTGGAAAAAAAAAATCTTAGTCTCAATCAAAATCATTCGTAATTGCTACCCAATACATACCAAATTAGCTAAATTTCATAACAATATTTCCCCTAAATGCTCATTTTGTCCTCAATATGATGAAACACTAAATCATTTATTTTGAGAGTGCACTTATTTAGGGAGTACACTTTACTTATTAAAGTATTTTGGGTTGACTTTTCCAATTTCATTAAACAGTTTTTATTTCCAAGCTTTTGTATTTCCCCCAAAATTTTGTTTTTTGGTTACTCTGAATGTAGACCTTTCTCATTGTACACTATAAATTTATAGGTTTTTGTCTAAGTTTTTCATCCATAAATGAAAATCTTTAAAGAAACACCCTTACTTTTTTATTTTCAGAAAGGGCTTTGATTTATATGTGAACCCATTAAAAAACTCTAACAATTATATTGCATGTAAAACTCTTAGTGAAAATCAATTAAACTTGTTTTTTTTTTTAGCTGGTATTTTATTTATGCAACCCTTTTCATCTATTTGTTAATATTGTATCTTTGTAAACGTTTTTTCTTGCATAAAAACACAACACGACCAGGATGTGCAGAACAAAATACTGTACATTTGATTTTCGGAAGACTAAATTTGCTTCACGAAAATACAGCATATAACCAATTAATGTTAAACAAATTTTAACAAAGTGTCATTAGTTTAATATAAATTATAACACACTCATGACAGAAAAGGCAGATTAATCTGAAGTGTTTCTCCAATTTGTGCTAAACCTTCAACAATTCCTTATCCTGCTCTAAAACTACTCTCTATAATTCAGAAACCATTAAAGCAAACTATTACTACTGCTAATAAAAGATCACAGTGCTCATTTAGCGGTATAATTATGTAAGTATTAAGCAAAACATGTTTTACTTACTGTACTTCGCAGGCTAATTAGCCCATTCTGTGGAAAACCTCTCAATTATACGCAGTTGTGAAAATACAATTAGTATTATAATCTTTATAATGTACACACTGTAACATAACATGTTCGTAAAACAACATATTATAAGGTTTGTTCTTTTCCACACACACAAAAAAAGAGAGAGAGACGGAAAACATGCTAGCTTTTATTCCCGCCGAGCGGCGCTCTCATCCCGCCAACCGCGCCGGATTACACAGTGGGCGGAGCCACCTAATGACTGACAGCTGATTCTGAGCGTAACACCGCCCCCACCGCCTTTCTCTCTCCCTCTTTCACCCTTTCCTTGATTTCAGAGACGCAGATCTTCATTCCAGCGCACACGGAAAGGCAGAGAAACAGCAGTGAACCGCGCTCAGGGATTTTACGCGTAAAGCGGCTATAAGGTGATTTCACTGGATGCGCTTTATTACCGGACTACAGCAGAATGACATTTGAAGAGGATTGGACATTTAAGCAACTGCTCTCCGTATAGGGATATTCACTGTGCAACATCTATAAACGGACACGCATGTTCTCTCCACTGATGAAAAAGGAAAGAAAGAAAAAATACCCATGCATGGAGCATTTACACCAGGTGGATGAGTTTTAAACCTCTTTCAGCGCTGCTTTATTAGATATCTTTTGCACATTGGGATTACATAAACTCTGCTGAAATTGACGGCGCGTTTCGGAGGATTGCGGTTTATGGAAACAGAGCCGAGCAGAAGACGTCTGAAGTTGGAGAAAGAAGCTGGACTGAGGGTCTGAAGGATTTTACAATCTCCCCCTGGAGCTCCACTTTCATGTCCGAAGTCTCTGGTTTATGACAATGGATTATTTGCTGTTTTTATGCGGCTTTTTGCTGCCTCTGTCATCGGCTGTTGAAGGTAAGAGAGCCTATTAAATAAATCGCAGAGCTTTTCAACTCTGTCGGGAGAGTCTGGGAGGCAAATTGATGCGCGTTTATAGGGGTTGCGCTTTGGATGCCGTAAATTATGGCGATTTTAAAAACAAAAAACGTAAATACGCGTTTTAATTAATGCTGAAACACGCGCATGGTCCGATATTTCTTTAAAGGCACTTGGGAATGCGTCCGACTATTGAATGACACCAATACACATGCAATTACATTGCAGAACTTCTGCCTGCTAATTGTTGTTTATTTTCTTTGTCCAAGACAATAGTTTCTGGCTTTCCTTAAGGAAATGTCTCTACAGGGAGTCTCACTTCAACAGTCTCTCTGTCAGTCACACACTAATCCAGGATGCCTCAAAATGTTTATTTATTTATTTATTTATTTATTTATTTATTTATTTATTTATTTATTTATTTATTTTTTGTAAAGGAAAAACAAGAAAGAAGTTTGTGCGAAATGTGGATTCCATAAATAACCCAGTATTTGCCTTTTATTTTAGGCTCCGCATTTGTGTATTTTCTCCCATGTCAGGCATATTGCGGATCAATTAGGCTATATGGCCTTGCTCGGTGTGTGCATGCGTGTGTGTGTGTGTGTGTAAGAGAGTTATTTATTCAAAATAGGTTTATTTATTTTAGAATTACTTTGGATCAGTAGTTTAGCTGGCTTTTGATTCAATTAATTCTTCGAAGGACGGACCCCCATTAGAGCAGGGGACCTTTTGACACCAATAAAGGTGAAAATGAGTGGGCGCTTTAATAGATTTTCGGGGAGAACAACAACGTCGATTTATTTCATTATCGTTATTTTAACTATACAATTGGCGACAAGCATGAAATCGTGAACACTTGCTTTTTGTACTGCTGCTCTGACTTGCCTTTTGTGTATCTGGCGGTAAGATTCTTGGAAACTGCATTTATTATTTAATTAAATTCGAGTTATAGCCTACTATTAATGCGCAGTGCGCTTTTATCGTTTAGTTAACATTAGTAACTAACTAATTTTCTTGTTAAGACTAAAAGGCTTGGCTTTTTGTATTTACACTGTAATTGTTGGATTAATGCACACCTTACACTATTGCTTATTAAATTGTAAGCTATATTGTTGTACTTCTTTATTTAAATTTTATTTGAATGTTTTATTGAGTGAGGTGAATGAATAATTGAATACGAGGAGGTTGTTAGGAGTTCAATGGGTTGTTTAGATAATTAATTATTTGTCTATTTTCTTACTGCAAATGCGTGGTATGTTTAGCCTGTGTATTGTTCGTTTAAACTTCCTTTATTGATTTACACTCTTGGCCGATAACTTATCAGGAAATTAAATATGCGTATATGCTTTTATGCAAGGCACACGGGCCTCAATTATTTTATTATCTAGTTTCTTCCCGAAAATCAATCAAACTGGCAGTAATTATACACAAGTATCATTCAATTTGATGAAATAATACACTTAATCTTCAGTAAAAGAGTTGCAATGAATAATTTAATAATCAGTAATGCTATTAAGTGCCTGTTTTGTATAGGATTGAAGGACGATACATCACATTCATCCGCTAACACTGAAGAATTATTAATTACATTTATTTGCTTCTAGCTGACAAGTAATATTCTTAGTTCTTGGATATTTTTTTATCCTGTAAGTGTTCACTGAATCTAAATAAAAAGGATCAGGACTGTCCAACATGCATTAAAATGTGATTTTATGCATTTATGCTGCCCGCTTTGATGTCTTGTAGCCTATGTAGAATATTAGTTACGTGTCACTCTGAAATCATATGCGTTTGTTTTTTAGTTTCCGAGTTTCTATCTCCATCCCTCTCTCTCTCTCTCTTGTGCAATTAGGCCTGGTTTTAATTCCCACTACCCCACTACACTTATTATTTAGCACATGCAAGCTTGGTAAACACATTTTGTCCCATATACTGTAAGCAACTACAGTAATTCAAGGCGTATTTTGTTGGAGGCCTTGAGGTACACCGCGCGAAATGTGAGCACTGCAGACCATTTGACCTCATAAATCAATATACTAAAATACCGACATTACTCTTGTTTGTCTTTCCCCTCACATACGCTACATTTGCCGTATTTTAGTCGTTAAATCAAACGTCCTGCGCCTGAAGGACATTTTCTGCTTTTTTTCCCTAATGTGTTTGTTGTGTTTTCTTTTTTTCCGGAGCAGATTTGCTCTTTCATTGAAGTGGCAAAGAAACTAAGCGCTTTTAAGGCAGACATAGCCTTTATTGACGAAATAACAGGCTCATTTTGGGGGTAAACAGCATTAACATGAGAAACAACAGAATAATTACAGGGCACATTCACTGCAGAAGGGCCGTAACGTGAAGTTGAAGAAAGGCCTGAACGCGCAGTGTTGGCAAAACACTCATTTAATCTGTTTAGAAAAAGGGTACTAAATTCGCTATTCAAGTGAGGTTTTTTCAGGGAACCTGACATGTTATTGGCCGGCATGTTTAATTTATATGATATATTTTCATGGTTTGGTCCAAGTTAGAGGCTAAATGGAAATTCACCACTTTAAAGAATGATTTGTCACGGCGCAGGACAGGCCCATTTGAAAAGGACATTTCTGATGGCGAATAATAGTTCATAAAAACTTGTAAAGAATACATTGGCTAATGTATCGAATAAATTACTTGCAGTTTCCCATAAAAATAGAATTTAGACTAAAACATGATGTAAAAAAAGACAGTTCGTATTCAACCAACGCAATTTGCAGACCTCCAAGATTGTTTAGCGGTGTCATATTAACATTAATTAATTAATGATAATAAAATAATGTATTGTTTTTATTATATATATATATATATATATATTAATATTGAATATATTGATAATAATATTATCATAATAATAATAAAGGCTGTTTTTTTTGTTTGTTTGTTTTTTTGAGCGCAATGCCGGACTTGTGTAATCGATGCGACTTAATCGATCTGTAAAATCTGCGGTCAAAAGGTTTAAAAAGAGGTCAAAGCATTGATCTGTTCTTCACACCACGCTGCCTGCAGTCTGCTGAATGGCTCTTTTCTCAACTCTGTTAGGCAGAGAAAGGCTTTTTTAAAGTAAACATGAACACAGTTTGGTCTTATAGAGTAAACGAAGAAAAAAAAATGTATGCGTAAAGCGAGTTTATACGCAAAAAAACCAATACGCATTCGCCTATACTGAGTGTATAAAAGCTTTTAAAATGTGTTTAATTAGGTTGAAATCTATCTATCTATCTATCTATCTATCTATCTATCTATCTATCTATCTATCTATCTATCTATCTATCTATCTATCTATCTATCTATCTATCTATCTATCTATCTATCTATCTATCTATCTCCATCCATCCATCCATCCATCCATCCATCTATCTATCTATCTATCTATCTTACTGTATGCATATAACAAATCAGTAAATATTGCAAAGTTCAGTATTGAAAGAAAGAAAGAAACCTCATTTTTCTTTACGGGAAATGGCCTGATCACTGTCTGATGGTGGGCCTGCATTTATGAGCCACAGCTTTGGTGGCCAGCTATAAGTTAATTGATGAAAAACTGTTTTAAAGTGACAAAAAGTAAAGTGTAAGACCATAATTTACTACCTTTAATTATATATAACAAATAATAAATGACAAAAAAAAAAAAAAAAAAAAAAAAAATATATATATATATATATATATATATATATATATATATATATATATATATATATATATATTTATATATATATATATATATATATATATATATATATATATATATATATATATATATATATATATATATATATATATATTACATTTATTTTTTTTTTTGGTCATTTATTTACGATTTGAAGGCACTAACTAAAAATGTAAATACGTGTATATATTAGATTAAAATAATCATATTTATTACATAATAGTCATTTGAAACATTAAAATAAACACTTGCATTTTTCTCCATGTATGTAAAACCCACTTTGCCAATTTAATTAGATGCAAAAGCCAACATTGGATGTCTCAACTTTGACCCTGTGTTTATTTATTTTCCTCAAAGTCCTATTTATAAAATACTTCATTTTATTATTATTATTTAAGCCTTGAGTGAGAGCCATTGAAAGGTCATATGTTAAACAGAGGAACGGGTGAACAGATGTCTGTTGGCTTTGTTTCAGACTCTCATAAGGAGCTCAAAGGGGTCTCAGACTCGGGCTTAAAAAGACGCAATGAAAAACAGCGATGAGCGCACTTACTGTGCTGCTCTGCTTCACTAACCTGCAAACATTGATATAGCTTTTTTTAAAATTCAGGCTGTAAAAAATGTGTGGTAGAATAGCTAGCGCTGAAGGCCAATATTTAACCAAGTGCTCTGTTAATTGATGAAGAAGTGGACGGGACGCTGACTGGAATGCAGAATTTGCTCTTTCTGGAGTGTCCACTCAAAAGGGCCGTCCTGGCAGCTGACGCAAAGGCCTTTACAGAAAAAATAGGTCTTTGACACTCACGACAGTGTGAGGAGAGAATGTGTCTGGGCCCGAACACTGCCAAAATCCCCCCGGTGCTGTCTGCAGCTACTGAAGCGGAATGAGGGAGAGAGAAATCCAGAGCAGAAGAGAGAAAAGAAAGAGGGATTGAGGGGAAAAAGAGACATCGGAGCTCGGTTTCTGTCATGGGTTGGTCAGGAGCGAGATGGGTGGTGCTGGCAGAGCTACCATTAAAAACAGGGGGTGCGGAGTACCCAAAGTCACATGATAATAAATAAATTTTGCTTTTCGCTTCAATGGTTTTGCTTCAGCCATAGAGATTTATACGTGTTTTGAAATTTGGACTGTATGTGTGCATTGGTTTAGTGGATTTATAACCAGAGCCAATTTAACTGAAGTTTTTCCTTGGTCTGAAACTATACTTTTATTAAGAGTTTATTGAAATGTGTTAAATTTGTGACTGCTGTGTGCTTTATGAAGCGGATTGTACTTGCATGATGTCTAAAACAAAGATTGGTCACTGCTAGACATGGGCTGGTATGCGATTCTGACAGTGTATTAACCTCAGATAAAAAATATCATGGTTACACGGTATTGAGATTACTGCTCTAAAATATGTTCTTTTTTAAATATCTAGGTAAAAAAACAACAACTTTTTTCTCCTTTGAGCACAATTTATTTTGTTTTAAGAAACATTTAAAATATTTTGGAGCAGGAAAAATGTCCGGCTAAATAATTCAAATTAATCTTTGACTTTTGTTTTCTTCATTTGCTTTTAAAACACTGAATTTAAAATGGCATCTTTGGATATAATTCATGCTGCAAATACTGTTGTTCGAAACATCAACAACAACAACAAAATAAACATGAATAAAAAATCTTACACACACCTTAGGAATGGTATAGCAGAAAATTTGGGCGGTTTTGAAACCTTGACTTTTCCAAAACGCGGTATAACTTGATTGTCCCGTGCCTAGGCACATAAACTCCTTCGTAAACCCATCATAAGAGTCATATTTTGGAAACTGAGAGTTATATATCATCTGAAAGCTGAATAAACAAGTTTTCCATTGATATATGGTTTGTACGCATATACAACACAATCTCACAGTAATTCGTAACTTATTGATGTAGCGACTAATTCGTATGAATTTGTATGATCTCTTTCGTAAAATTTTGTGCGATTTTTGCTAATCCGCTAATGCCGATTTAGGGGCGTGGTTGGGTGCCATGCCTCCTTTTAAAAAATCTTACATTTTTGTTCGACTGAATTCATACGAAATAGCCATTAAATTGACAAAACGTAAACTACTTGCGTTTTCTAGTGAGATCATGCTGGGATATAACAATTTTTGGCAACTATTTGAATATCTGTAATCTGAGCGATCGAAAAATCTAAATATTGAGAAAATTGGCTTTGAACGTTGTCTAAATCAAGTTCTTAGCAATGCATGTTACTACTCAAATATGTAGTTTTGATATATGTACAAGGGAAATTTACAAAATGTCTTCATGGAACTTGATCTTTGCTTAATACTCTAATGATTAATTCATTATGATATATGATATATTATCATATATTCATAATGATTCAATTTTCTTTTGGGCTTAGTTCCTTTATTAATCTGCGGTCGCAACAGCGGAATGAACCGCCAACTAATCCTGCATATGTTTTACGCAGCGGATGCCCTTGCAAACATCCATACACACTCATTCACACACACACACACTCATGCGCTACGCTCAGTTTTAGCATACCCAATTCACCTGTACCGCATGTCTTTGGACTTGTGGTGGAAACCGGAGCACCCTAAGGAAACCCACGCCAGCACGAGGAGAACATGCAAACTCCACATAGAAATGCTGGCCCAGCCGAAGCTCAAACCAGCGACCTTTTTTGCTGTGAGGTGGAAATGCTAGCCACTGCACCGCCGCGTCACCTATTCTAACAATTTTTGGCATTAATAATTATTTTAAGGTAAATTTCATGGTGTTACCAAACCATTAACTAAGACTTTTAGCTTAATAAACGACCAATTAGCTGCTTAATAATAGTTATTAAGGTAGTAGTTGTGTTTATGCATCGGGTATAGAATTGTAAAATAAGATCATTCTTCATAAGTGCTTGTAAACATCATAATAACATAGTCGAATCTTAGTAATAGGCAGGTAATAAGTAAGTAAATTAAATTAATTGTTACTAAAGTGTTATCAATAAATCATTTTAACTCGTACAGTGTATCTTTTCCCGGTGATGGCTTGCATCTGGAAGGGCATCCAATGCTTAAAACATGGGCTGGATATGTTGGCGGTTCATTCCACTGTGGTAACCACTGATTAATAAAGGGACTAAGCCGAAAAAAGAAAACGAATGAATGAATGAACAATGTATTTTCCACCATTCCCACAAAAATTCCTGTGTGACCTAAGGTTTTTGTGACCCAGGGTCACACTTTATATCAAACAATATGCTATTTGTTTTGTATGTATGTATATAGTGACAATGCGCATTGACAGAAGTAGCGCACAGGAGCTACGGAAGTGAGACATGCGATCTGACACACACATGCAGTCCTGCTATGCTCCTGAGAAATGACTAACACATTTTTACAAGAATGCCACAGCCGTTACAGTATAGTGAAGCAGATTGGCAAGTGGGAGTATGGAAAAGCTTCCAGGCTTTCTTTTTTTGTGGCAGTGTTTTGATCCTTTGCTGGACAGTGTTTTTGAGCGTTAAACCAGACTAGCCTGTTCTGCCTATCTTCCATATATCAATTCATGATCATAACACAAAACAAATCCAGTATTCAACAGCATTGAACTAGCGCACGACTTGTAATCGTCGTAAAGATTTTGCGTTCGCTTTCATCTGCGGTTCATTTAGGGGAATGTGTGATATTACAAGCCCTGCAGGAAACGGCGAACGCTAACGCTAGGTGCAAATGTCTGCTTTGATTAGCAATACGGGCATGTGTGAACAGGGTGTGTAGAGGGGGTGTGTTTGGGCTAATGATGACTTCTAAACTTCACGCTACCAAGCAGACCAGGCCTCTAGATGGTTAAAACATGCTCCTAATCTCCACTTCAAACAGCAGGAGCCCCGGGCTGGAGCCCAGAAGCACGCTAGGCCTTTAGCCTTTCTGTTAAATCTAGAGTCGAATTTGCACTTTTGAGACATGCTGTTCAATTACACATCTGTAGACTTTCTTAGACATTAATTTTGTTAATGCGCACAGCTACAAAAATAAATTTGGACTGGTTTGGATTTTGCATTCAGGCGTACATGAAGAAGAGTTAAAAAGCGTAGGTCTTTTAATGTAGATACTCGATGTTGTGTTCACATGTTAACATGCATATTCTGTTTATATTTAGCATTTCATTTAAGATTTTCCAGTTAAACAGAAAGTTAAAGATGCTAATACTGTACAACAGTCACTCCGGGAGTCCAGTGGTTCTTGAGATAAATAATAATAATAATTAAACCAGTTTTTTTGAGTGTTGAGAAAAGCTGTCTCAATTTTAGGTTGCAGACATCCCAGGTAAAAAAAAAAAAAGTGCACTAAAATGCACTTTATTTAAATATACTTAGTACACTTTTCAGTAATGTACTAAAAGTGCTCTATTTTCGCACACTAATTTTGTACTTAATGTACTAAAAGATGGTAATAAGTATATGTTAAGATAAACTTAATACCATCTAAGTGTACTCAACTGTGCTATTTTGAGACACACTGAAATTTAACTAAAATGTGATTTTAACATACTATATCTGTATTTTAAAAAAATGTTTAGTTACAACTAAAAATACACTTGAACCCTACTTTTAAACATTTTAATATATTTATGACTAATTTAAAGTATAATAGTAATATATTAAAAGAATATACAAATTGTAAAAAAAGTGTGCTAAACACTGTATTAAAAGTGCTCTATTTTCCCAAACTAATTTTGTATTTAATGTACTAAAAATTAGTATTAAGTACATTTTAAGATAAACTAAAGTACATCTAAGTGTACTCAACTGTGCTATTATGAGACAAAATGAAGATGATCTAAAATGTGCTTTTAAAATACTAAACATTTATTTAAAGAATATATTTTAAAGGGATACTGTGTGTACAAAAAAAACAGCATCTGTGCTTCATCAAAACACTTTAATCTTTTTTGTGCAATAAACCACAAGTCCAAAAATACCTTATGGGAGGGAACAAAAACTTAGCAAAAACTGAGAAAACAAAAATGTAAATAAGATGCAACATTACAGCACATATATGCAATGTAAAGACATTTTGGAAAAATTTACTTTTACTAATAGATTTTTAATAAAGTCAATTTAATGTAAACTTAAAATTACCACACTCAAAATCAATTTAAGTGTTAGTGATAATATTGCATTCACATTAAGTGTACTTAAGTACAATTTTTGGGAAAATGTACTTCTACTACAATACATTACTAATAGATTTTTAATAAAGTCAATTTAATATAAACTCAAAATGACCACACTCAAAATCAATTTAAGTGTTAGTGATAATATTGCATTCACATTAAGTGTACTTAAATACAACTTTTGGAAAAATGTACTTCTACTACAATACATTACTAATAGATTTTAATATATTAACTTATTTTAAACTTAGGACTAGTATGTAAACAGTGTACGAAAAATCAACTAATGTTTAAAGCATTCAAAGCACACTTTTGAAAAACACACTATTCTTGGATGTTTTTTCTGTAGTGTACTTTAATGTAGAACACTAAAAATTTATTTAAGTATTACTGGTATTTAGTATACTTTTGTCAAGTGTACTAAAGTCCTACTGAAGTATAAACATACTTTTAATTAGTATATTTATAGTGTAAAACCATCAAACTTTTATTTAACACAAAAAATAACAATGTACTAAAAATGTATTTGCGGGTATTTAAATATATTTTAATTGCATTTAATTATATATTTTTTCACCTGGGATGTACTAAAACATCTGTTTTGTATATTAAATACTAATAATGGATATTACAAAGTGGAAGCAACAACAGCTGTTTTGGTGTAAACTATTTTTACCATGGTGCACTCCTTGTAAGAGTAATTGGGAACACAAAGAGAGCTGGTGTTAGACAGGAATTCCTCTACGTGAATCGTCACCTCTCCATTTGGTGTCGGAGGTGAGAGCAGTGGCACTTCGGCAAGGTGCAAATGCAGGTACTTGTGAAAAGCAGTTTGTTATGTGCCATAAAAGTCCCCGAAGGCATCGCAAGTCTGTCTGCTGGAGCTGTGCTGCGAGTGTTTTGAAATTCAATTCACTGGAAGTGAATCAGACGACTCATGTCAATCCAAAGCGAGCGCCACGTATGCATGCACCATGCTTTTCTTTAGTCAATTCCATCAAGAACGGCATGTAAATCTCTGTGCTGATAACATTTTTGCTGGATTTCCGTCCATGTTGGAATGTGAAGATATTGTACGGTGTGTCTGTAAGTATTAGCATAATTGGTAGCACTTTAAGATAAGGAACCAATAGTTAATGTGTTTACTAACACGAATTAAATGGTGAACAATACATTTATGAAAGTGTTTAATAATCTTTGTTGTTGTTAGTTAACTCACAGTGCATTACCTAATGCAAAACTTTGAATTTTAATAATGCACTAGAAGAAACTATGAATATGCTATGAATAATAAATAATGTACAAGTATTGTTCGATCTTAGTTCATGTTAGAAAACACATTCATTAACTTTAGCTAAGTGACCACATCATATATTTCCTTCATTCACCAGTACTCCATCTTTCTTTCAGTCAGCTAGAACACCACATCCAGTTTCGACGGGGTCACATTCCCCATCCAATCAGGGATTCTCAATGAATCTCAGTGACTGATTCATTTATGGCTTGTTGTCAGGCTTGATCGATCACACTTCCTTCTCACTTAGCCTTTCTGGCAACTGCCCTTTTGAAATGTGCCAAGCCTTCTAGATCCTCTCATTACCAGCTTTTTAAGACGTAAAGAAGAATGGCAGGACAGAGGATCCAATGAGTTAGATAGGATCTGTCCAGTCATCTTCCCGTCAGCATCCCGTGTTGCTGGCATAGGCCAGCGCTGCCATGAAAAAAAGGGCCACTCGTCACGTCTTAAGTGCAGCCCTGCAGATAAAGTGACATATTTCTGCCGTGACCTCGGAGCTGCCCTTTTCCAACAATGTCTCAAGTCTAGTGAACATCATTATATATATATATATTTTTATTAAATGAGTCTCTGGAATACTTGATTCTGATTGGCCAGTCGCAACATTCCAAGGTATGTTATTCTCAGGTAACAACCAATGAATAACACATGCTCAGTACTTTGAATAATCAGTGGATGCGTTCACATCCAACAATACGTGCATCAGTATGCTTATCTGTCGTTTTCGGTTCTATTAGCTTTGCCTTCAATTAAAGAATAAACTATTATGTAATTAGTAAAATACGGGTTATTTTTCTTTTACACAATAAAGCTCTTCATTCTTATATACCAGCTGCTGATAAACCTGTCTGGCTTTATCATGCCATAACAATTGTCTTATCCCTTACATAATGTAGGCAATCATGCTCATGGAGAACTTAAATTGAGCTATTTAATTTAGACGTAGAAGCTTGAATAAAAAATGTAATGTTGGGGTTGATTAATAAAAAAGACAGGTATGTTATATAGCACTAAACTCTGCAGGAATGTATATCTCCAGGAGTAGGACTGAACACCCCTTGATATAAGGTATGCTGTGCACCCCCAATTCACTTGCGAGCCTTGACTAGTGGCTTATCTGTTATTAAAGTGCCCTCAACCTGAACGGGAGAGATGAGGACATGGGCGAACAAAGGGACAGAGAAAGACTGAGAGAATTGTCCGGTCTCCAAAAGGCACTTGGTACAGTATTGGTTGAGCAGTTCATCTGAAAAGGTGCTGAGAGGAGAGACAATGGAAATACACTGGAGCTGGTCAGATGGGGTTATGAATGCAGTGGGAATTGAGGCAGAGCTCAGGACAGAGAGAGAAAGAGAGAGAGCAGTAAGTTTTCATCTTCTGTCTTGGACAGCTGCCATGGATCTATCTCTGCATCTTAAATTTGACTTGCTCGGCCTAGCTATGCCTGAGAGGAGATCATTGTTTCTGTCTTTTCTCTCTCTAGGTCCGTCTTTCTACCTATCCCTCTTTTTTTTCTGAGCTAGTCTAAGAAAGTCGTGATGGGCAAGGGATATGCAAGGGTTTTTAATGAATCTGAAAAGCCAGTGAGCATCAATCAATGACGGCCTTGAGGCTGCATTCGAGATCAGGTCCACCTGACAGTGGGATTGTAGGAAAGAAGGTTACAGTCTGCATACAGAATGAATAAGCTCTCGAGGCAGAAATAAAATGCCTTCTAGTGTTGCAGACGGTACAGTTATCTCTTGTCACAACAGCTGGAGGATTGAAACTGTCGCCTTTTTTTCTCAACCGAACACTCATTTGTAAGGCTACAACCGCATCTAGATGCATGCCGATTGTAAAAGAGATGAGAACCTAGTGAAAAACCCTCAGAAAGAGTGTGGGAAGTTTGGTAGCCTCTCCCCCAACAGGTGGGCCTTATCCAGACAGAGAGGCTAAAGACAATGCACCTCTTTCTTTACTCTGTTTACCATCCCTCTCTCTGCTTTCCTGTCACTTCAATGCTGCACTTTCCCACCATCTTTGAAAGCCCTCCCCCTTCCCTGTACTCCCGGGGCACCTTATGTGGCCGCTTCTTATCAGGGAGATAATTCTAATTGTGGCATTATTTTCCCTATCTGCTATCTCACCCCTACAGTGATACCAGAATCCCAGAACAGGACCAGAAGCTTAGGGACAAGGCCTATTTACCCACAAAACCTTTGTTGAATCTAGTCATTGATAAGATTTGTGTCTGTGTGTGTGTGTTCTTACAACTCTATTCTGTCACAGAATCCTACGGGAGCTGAGTCTATAAGCAATGTAAGTCAGGATAGATTTGACAAGTTCAGTCTCTTGATGTGTCATTGCCCATGGCTTTTAAGACATTCTTAGAGCAGGTTCCCACTCGTGACATCTTACGTTAAATAATGTTGGGAGAGGGGTTTTAAAACACTAACCTATACACTGCTTGCACGAGAGTCAGATAGAGGTCTCTAACTAAGAGCAGGAGCAAAATCAGCATGCTGATGTGACCTAAACTCTCATAGGGTGTGAAAGCAAGCATATTGATGTGAAATGGAGCTGGCACTAGAAACAAATTAAAATATCCTATGGCCAGATGGGGATGGTGAACCGAGGGGCCATATTTGTATCAAGGGTGTGAGATGCACCACAGCGAAACAGCTTCATCGCCACTTCTGCCCTGTTACGTCCTCTGGGAAATGACCTAAAAGGATGCCGATGATTAGCGATTCAATTTAGCCAGCCGTCGGTCAATATGGCAGGCCAAGGGGAGATGGTTGTTGATGCTGCCTTGCCATCAAAATAGGTAGCGATCGAAATGTCTGGGGACTAGATTGTGCTTCCTCGGTTAATTAAGCGAGGGGATTGTCAGTACTCTTACCTATTCATAAATCTTTACTTCAGTTTGAGACAGCTCGGTCTGAAAAAGCTATCTAAGTAGGCAAGCACTTAAAAGTAATCTATAGAGTTCAACGCTGGGTGCAGCTTTGTGCCTGGTTAATTAATCAAGACACTGCTGTGGTGTCATAAATACGAAAACACTTACGACTTAAGCATATCAAGAGGGTAATATCTAGAGACTCTTTTATCTTAAACCTTTTTGGCAGTTTTATTGATTAGTTACAAAAAGAACAGGAAATGAGCCAGGATTTAATGCGGTAGCATGTTTGCTAACTGCCATGTCACCACACCAGCTAGAAACATCCATCCATTCTGCTAACTGCTTGTCCTAGGGTCGTGGGGATGCTGGAGCTTATCCCAGTGTTTTCGAGCCAAGGCAGGGCACCACCCGGGACAGATGGCCAGTCGCAGAGCTAGCAACTTAAAAGTTTGAGTGTCCCCAGAATGTGTACGTGGTTAATAATAGAAATGAATTCCACGCCATATTTTTTTGAAAGCTAATTCCTGCGATTGGAAATCTTTATCAGCACACTGCATAAACTTCTATCATGAAATCACGAGTAGTCTGTTTCCTTTTCTCTGTCTTTTTGTATCTGTCCTCAGGTTTGGAAGTTCAGACTTAGGGAAACATGTCCATTCATGCATCCCTCTTCTGAGAAAAGACGTAAATACAGGCTTGTCGGTACATATGGTCAGTCCTCCAGTGATGGAAGTACTCCTGTACGGCTGACTTATTTCCCTGAGTAATCTATGCTGAGGTTCAGTACACACCCTGTGGTTCTTTTGATGAGCGCCATGTTGAACTCATCCTGCTTTGAGACCACCAGGAGATGTAACGTACCTGAAACACAAAAGTTCGCATGTAGGTTCCAGGCAGTCAAGGTGTGGTTAGCAGACCTGTAATTAGAGTTGAGGCCACCAAGTCTTCATGACGACATGTCTATCTTTGTGTGTGTGTGTGTGTTGGATTTATGGGATCTATGTTTGTGTATGTGTGTGTGGTTAAGTGTGTGAAAGAGATCAGCTGCAGAGCAGATAATTCCCAGACTTCTCATTATCTCTGTACCTGTCAATTGCTTCTCTTCGCACCTGTACAGTACTTCCTAAATTGAAGGGCGTTCTCGTATACAATTCTCTGTCCCAGACATTGACTTTGTGGAACCTTTGCTATCTGTTGCACTTTATATTACAGCGACACAGCGGTGCTTGTCCAGCGCAGTCTTATTGAAGAACTTTATTGGTTCAGTGTAGACACTGTTAAAGCCACCGTGTTTGATTTATCAGTCAATGATTGACTCTAGATTGCTATAACCTTCCTTGTCACCCGCACTTCAAACAGACGGCCAGCAGCAGCCGTGCATTTCCCATCTCGAGTACACCGTTGCTGATGATTTAACACCGTTATCTCGTGTGACAATTTCCCTTAGTTCCTCCATCATTGTCTTTTTAGCACCATGTCTCCTGATACACTGTTATTTAGGTTATGAGTGGGAAAGATGGGTCATTTTTAGCACCCCGTTAGTTTAGGAAATCCAACATAAAACTGTTGCACTGGCAAGCAGATATTACATAACACCATACTAGAAGCATATTTTGGAATACAAATGACATCCATCTCCTTACTAACTCAAACCTCCCTCTATTCCTCTCCCCCTCCCTCAGCCTTCTCACCAGGCTCTCTGCTGAGACCCATAAATCAATGGAGCTCAGTAGCCTGTCGGGGGCTTACCGTCTGTGGGGGGTATTGGTGGCCTGGGCTCCCCAGCCGCTGGCTTTAGTTACACATCAATGAAGGGTGAATAATACATTAGTCAGCCCCTGACAGTACAGTGCTAGGCGGACAGGCAGACGGAGCCTCCCCTGGCCCTTCATCAGCGCATCTGCGCCATAATCAGCCTCTGGAGATATACCTCGGATTTGGCCTACCTTTCTTCCACCTGATTTCATGCGAATGCAAATATTTTGCTATTAAACACCCGCTTTGGGGGTAAGAGGGACAATTCAAGACCCTATTATCTCTTTTCGTGTTTGTAGGTAAGCATAGATTAAGGTTACTATTGAGACTTGAATTTCTGTGCCTCAATACTTTGCAGATCAACATACAAAATGCAAAATTACAAATTTTTTCCAAATAGAGTACTCCAGTTATATTTATATCGCAATATATATCGCAGAAATATCGCAAAGTCCGTTCTTTTTCTAATATTGTACTCATAATATCTTGGTTTTGGAGTATGGATAGCATGGTATGGAAGGTATCCGATGCAAAGAAACTGCCCCATTCCTTTCTCTAAGGTCAAGAGCTGCAAGCGACACCCATAAAGTCTAGGTTAATAATTTGAAGCAGGCAGGAAGTATTGCAGCTGACCCAGGTCGGCAAGCAAGGACGTGAAGATGGATTATTGTGGTATATATGGTCCTGGAACGGTTGCTTTCTCAGTGCAGTTGCACTGTGTATTGATTTATATCTGGAGATTTTTCAAGTAGCCGGCCTCCTACGTTGTGCGCACAACCGCAAAACCATTTAAACTGTTCCTCCAATGCGTCAAGGCTTTTATTTAATTGCGCAGAGACATCTAAACCCCTGGCCATATGGGGCACCCTAGAATTGGATGTCAACCATTCTATCAACCTTCTCCAGCATAATTGCCTAGAAATGAACTTCCATCGCTAATGCCTTCTGTCACAATCTGCGAGTCAATTTGCTGTAAGCGAAACACTTAAGTGCATGATTGTGTGATCGCCAGTGACCTAGACGCCCATGTGTCCTAATCAGGCAGTTGTTTCTTTTTTTTTTTTAATCAACAGTCTCAGAGGTGGAGTCCTACGAATAAATTACTCAGATGACCATCTTCCATACACTCAGCCAGCCTGAATGTGTGTGCGCTAGAGAGCCGGAAACCATTTACAGAGGTCTAACGAGTCAAGTTATTACCGCAGCCAAGTGTGAGATTAATTAACTGAGCAGCAATTAGGAAGACGCTGGAAAAGATCTAACAGATAAGCACGGGGAGAATCGTAACCAACTTTTTGCTTAAGACAACTGGGAGGGACGGGAAAGAGTAAACAGAAATAACAAGCTATAACCTCCAATTACCACTCTAGATTATTGGAAAAAAAAGTGCCTGTGGCAACAATTTCTGCAAACTAATATTGTTTCTTCACAGCACTTTCAAAGTGAAAACGTCCATTGAGGGGTACTAAAAGTGTGTTGAATCTCCCTGCAACATAAGAAATGTGAACGTGACATCATTACACTTCTAGTATTAACATAAACATGAGATTAAACACACGTTTAGCTTGCTCCTACAAGTCTTATAATGTGACTCATGTTTCACACACACACATCCATATAGAAGTTGTACTTGTTACCTGATACAGACGTGAAAAAAATTAGTCATGCACTACAGTAAATGCGTTTTGAGATCAAAGAACCACATGAAAACAGGTTTCGTTAATTCCTAATCTGCATATGTAATCGTAAACACCAAGAGGTTGTTTGTGCTGTACTATCACTAGTGTTCATTTTCGATGCCAGAATGTAGGCAGACTTGCAGTGCCGAGTTAGCAAATAAGTACAATTCTACACTCTCAGAAATAAAGGTACAGGAGCTGTCACTGGGGCAGTATCTTTTTAAAAGATACATATTTGTACCCAAATAATCCACAGTGGTACCTAAAAGGTGCATATTAGTACCCAAATGTACCTAAATAGTACTTTTGAGGTACCATTATGGTCCCTTGAGGTACAAATATGTACGTTTTGAAAAGGTACTGCCCCAGTGACAGCTCCTGTACCTTTATTTCTGAGAGTGTAGGTTGCATAATCTGATTTACTCATGCAAGGCATACCTGGATTAGCAAAGTCCATTGGTTTCCTTTGTTTGAGAAGTAAAACCTTGATCCAAGAACATGATTTATGAGCTAGAATCAACTTGTATGTTCATGTGCATCAGGCATCTCCACGCCCTACTTTCTGTTATTGACATACTTCCAAAAGTGCCAGAGCGTGGTTGAAATTTCCAGAATATGTGTACAGCATGAATGATAGTGTCCCTTTCACTCAGGACAGCTCTAAACTGTGCTTTAGTCACCGAGCATATTCAAAGGCAGTGTGGGTGTGTATTTGTTTTTGTGCATGTATTTGTCGGCTCAACAGTCACAAAGGCCCTACCCGGTCACATTCTTGTCGGTAACTGCCTAACCTTTCTTTGTTGTTGCAGCCCTGACCTGAATCGGATAATGAATGGGCAGGTAAACATTAACGAGTGGCTATGGGCTTAATGAGCTAACGTGAGAAGAGCTAGTCGAAAGAAGCCTGCGCTGCCTCGGGCTAACGTGTCACATGTAGCAAGAAATGTTAAAAAAAGACCAAAGAACTTAGCATAATAACTCCTATTACGCTGCGGTGTAGTTTGAGCCATTAGACATGTTTTCTTTGTTCGTGCAGGTAAACCACAACATATCCTGATAATTAGCATGCAGCATGACAGGCCAAACTGAGCTACAGATTCGTTCCCATGTATTCGGCAGCGGCTGCCAATGCTAATAAGTGACAGCACTGGGAAGTTAGCAGGGTTCTTGCCCTCACAGCTTGGGTTTTTCTTCTCAGAGAAATGAAAAGGAATCTCAACCTCACTGGCCGGCCCCCAGACGGTATATTTGAAACATTACGAAGCGTCCTGAAGCCACTGGAACGCTGGAAATGTGGACCGCATCAGTCCAGTAGCTGCTAACAAACAGCTGTCCCATGATGCGAAGCAGAACTCTCATATTTGACAGCCATTAGAGGTTATTTGTATGTTTGCTTTGTAAGATGATATCACGTGTTTGGTTTGATGACTGTATCAGGAGTAATTTTACCCTGACATGCGTCTTAATACATAATTCAAAGCAGATCTTTGATTCTGTGCAAAGACTTTATGCTGTATGCTACATTTGTTGGACTTTCTGAGGCACAACCCTGCAGAAAATAAAAGATTCTAATGGTTTCCACCACAAATACCATTAAAGTCTTTACAAACCATCAAAATCTAAGCATTGAAACCAGTACGTTTTAATGGTTTCCAGTGGGTTTTGGGACAATATTCCATTTATTTTTTATTTTTGGCACCAGTTTATCCGGACCCTGCTGAAAAATCCAGCCTAGGCTGGTTGGCTGGTTTTAGATGGTCGACCAGCCTGGTTTTAGAGGGGTTTTGGCCATTTCCAGGCTGGTTTCCAGACATTTTCAGCCTGGTCTTAGCCTGTCAGGCTGGGAGATGGCCAGCTAAAACCAGCTTGACCAGCCTAGCCAAGCTGGGAGTCCAGTCAAAACCAGCTATGTCTAGCTTAAACCAGGCTGGTTTTATCTGGATTTAGCTGGTCATAATCCAGCCTGACCAGCTAAGACCAGGCAAGAAACTGGCCAGAAAATGGCTAGAAACCAGCCTAGAAGTGGCCCAAACCCCTCTAAAACCAGGCTGGTCGACCAGCTAAAACCAGCCAACCAGCCTAGGCTGGTTTAAACTAGATTTTTCAGCAGGGGAGTTTAATTCGCATCTTTAGATGGAAGCACAGCTTTTGTATGTGCACCCTTATTGATCAGAAATCTAGATCCCAAGGTCCCTTTGGTAACATCTTATCTCAAGGTAAAAGAGGTTGTAGAAAACCAGAGTTTGGGGGCATTTTGACATCCGCCCCACTCTGAAGTACCTCCTTAGCGTTATAGCATGGCAAATGCCTTCCAGTGGTCCAGAGGGATCGTGCCATTACCATATATTTAGCCTAGATGTCTGTTGGCTGCCTCCGCAGTGGCATAATGAACGTGTCAAAGGGAGGCAAGTACGGCAAACGGGTTGCCGGAGAATGGAGACGAGTCCCTGGACGGCAGCTACAACAGACAGCTCCTCTCCCCAGCTGACAGGCAAGGCCAGTGGGCAGCACGCTGCCAAAATACCTCCATAATGAAGCTGGAATGAAGGTATGGGGAAGTCAGCAGAGCCTCTACCCCGTTTTGTTGGCTTGGATTGCAAAACACAGGAGGGGAATACAAATATATTTCCAGAAGAAGAAAAAAACAACACATCCAGTATTTTGGGTGCAAGGCTCCCTGGAGATCTGGGCTAGCTGTCACATTCATGACCGCAATGAAAATGTCTTAGGGTTGCTTTATTTTGTTTTATGTTTATTTCCTATTGCATTTTTAAACTGGAGCCTTAGTTGCAACACTCGCTGTTGTTGTGAGAATTTCTCAATGTTGGATTCTTTTTCTTTTTTTTTTATTGGGGCTAGTTTTTACATGTTACTCCAGTAAAAACAATTTCCAATTTCGGTTTGGATAATTTGGTGTCTTTAAACTAGAGCTACTTGCAAAACTTGTTACTTTAGTGAGAAATTCTTAAAGGAGTTTTTTGTTCCAATTTTGTCTTTTTTTGGGGATATTCTGTTCTTTTAAAGGGGGTAGTTTTTAGACCTTGCTTCAGTCGGAATATCTCAAGGTGGGATATTAATGTATTTTTAAAATGGAGCTTTAGTTTGTTTCTCCAAAATTTTTGATTCCAGGAGAAATTTTCAGGGTTGGTTTATTTTCTAATTTTGTTTATGGGAAATTCTATCTTTTTTTAAATTGGGGACTGTTTTTACATGTTACCCCGGTGAAAATGTATTAGGATTCTTTTCTTTGCCTTTTTATGGGGATTACGTTCTGTCCTCTTTTAAACTGGGAAGAGTTTTTAAGCCTTACTCCAGTAGAAATATGAAAAGGTTGGCTTATTTTCCAACTTCTGTTTGGATGTTTTGGCATTTAAAGCTGGAGCTACTTGCAACAAATTTTACTCAAGTGAGAAATTCTTAGTGTTGGTTTCTTTTCCAAAAGTTTTTTTTTTAGGGAACTCTGTCTTTTTTAAATTGGGGATGATTTTTACGTGTTCCAGTGAACATTTATCAGGGTTGGGTTTTTTTCCAATCAAGTGAAATTATATTCTGTCCTTTTTTTAACTGGGGATAGTTTTTAAACCTTACTCCAGTCGAAATATCACAAGGTTGGTTGCTTTACCAATTTTGTTTGGATATTTTTGGCATTTAAAACTGGAGCTACTTGCAATAATTGTTACTCTGGTGAGAAATTCTCAGGGCAGGTTTCTTTTCCAATATTTTTATTTATTTTTTTGGGGGGAACTCTGTCCTTTTTTAATTGGGGATGATTTTTATGTGTTACCTCAGTGAAAATTTATCAGGATTGGTTTCTTTGCTAATTTATTGGGATTATATTCTGTCCTATTTTTAACTGGGGTCAGTTTTTACACCTTACTCCAGTCGAAATATCTATAAGTCTGGTTTCTTTTTCCATTTCTGTTTGGATATTTTCTGTATTTTTAAACTGGTGCTACTTGCAAAACTGGTTACTCTAGTAAGAAATTCTCAGGGTAAGTTTCTTTTCCAATTTTTTTCTGTCTTTTTCATTAACTGAGGCTATTTTCCTACCTTATCCAGCATAATTTTATCAGGGTTAGTTTCTATTTCTATTTTTGGGGGTGGCCGTTTTATGTTCTTTTAAACTGGGGGTAGTTTGTACATCTTATTCTAGTTAAATTATCTCAAGGTTGGTTTCTTTTCCAATTTCTCTGTGGATATTTGAGCATTTTAAACCGGAGCTTTAGTTGCAACACTTGTTATTCTAGAGAGAATTTCTCAGGGTGGGATTAATTTTCAATTTTTTCTATGGGAATATTTATCAGGGTTGGGTTTTTATTCAAACTATTAGGATTATATTTTCTCTTTTTTTTTTTATCTGGGGACGGTTTTCACACCTTACTCCAGCTGAAATATCACAAGGTTGGTTTCTTTTCCAATTTCCCTTGGGATATTTTGGCATTTAAAATTGGAGTTACTTGCAAAACTTGTTACTCTAGTGAGAAATTCTCAGGGTTGGTTTCTTTTCGAATTATTTATTTTGGGAAAATGTCTTTTTTAAATTGGGGATCATTTTACATGTTAACCCAGTGACAATTGATCAGGGTTGTGTTTTTTCCAATCTATTGGGATTATATTCTGTTCTTTTTTTTAACTAGGGATGGTTTTTAAACCTTACTCCAGTCGAAATTCACAAGGTTTATTTTCCAATTTCTGTTTGGATATTTTGGTATTTTTAAATTGGAGCTACTTGCACAACTTGTTAGTTTAGTGAGAAATTCTCAATGATGGTTTGTTTTCCAATTTTTGTCTTTGGAAAAAGTCATTTTTATTAGATGGGACTATTTTTTACATATTATCCAGAATAATTGAATTAGAGTTCATTTCTTTTTGCATTTTTTGGGGTGGCCATATTATGTCCTTTTAACTGGGGATGTTTTTTTTTTACATCTTATTCTAGTTAAAATGTCTCAAGGTTGTTTCTTTTCCAATTACTGTGTAGATATTTTGGTATTTAAAACTGGAGCTACTTGCAACAGTTACTCTAGTAAAAATTATTACGGTAGGTTTCTTTTCTAATTTCTTTTTTGGGGGGGATCTGTCTTTTTTGAATTAGAGCTAGTTTTTATTTGTTAACAATTCTCACGGTTGGTTTCTTTCTGAATTTATTGGAGATATTTTCTGTACTTTTTATCGGGGGATGCTTTTTATACCTTACTCTAGTTAAAATATCTCAGGGTTGTTGTTTTTTTTCCAATTTCTGTTTGGATATTTTTTTAATATTTCTAAACTGGAGCTTTAGTTGCAGCACTTGTTATTTTAGAGAGAATTTCTCGAAGTAGGATTAATTTCCAATTTTTTGTTCGGGAAACTGTCTTTTTTTTAATTGGATTGTTTTTCCGTGTTTCTCCAGTGAATGTTTCTTAGGCTTGGTTTCTTTGCCAACTTATTGGTGGCATATTCTGTCCTTTTTTTCTTGAAACTGGGGATAGTTTTTACACCTTACTCCAGTTAAAACTTCTCAGGGTTGGTTTCTTTTCCAATTTCTGCTTTTGTCTCTTTTCTCTGTCGTACAATTCATTTAGCGTACGCTGACCTTATATGACAACAAGCCTCAATAGCTTCACTTGAATAATGCCAAAGCACTCAGGTTCTTTCTGATTTATGTAAAAAACATCATCACTAGCGTGTGCCAGATTTCGGGACGTAGCTTGACTGATAATATGAGTTGTGGGTAATGACGCATTGAGCTCTTTATTGAGCGTGAAGGCATATTTCAGAGTTTCAAAAAGACTTTTTTCCCCCAGCAATATTGGCAGACTTGCATTCCTGGCAGTTTATTACAGTCAGAGTTGAATTTCAACCAGAACGAGAAAAATCAATCAAAACACAGTTATCGTGATTATAGTCCTTTTATACTTTTCGCTTGAGGAGAGGGAGAGGTGTTTGACTGTTGGTTAAAATGTGCTTACGCTAGGCTCAGCCAATGGCAGAATTCATCACGCTCAACCGATTGCAATTTTCTACACTCATTAAAATAAAAACAGTTTGTACGACAAACAGAAGATATATAACTGTTTCCAACTCTGCTGAGCAATGCTGCTGTAATAGTTCAATCCAATTATTTTGTATGACTTAATTAGCTGTTGTAATGTTATTTGTTTTAATTATTTGAACAGTGGTGTCTTTTTTTATAATTTATTTAATACAGCTATTATTTTGCATTTATTTTTTTTTTATTTATTTATTTAATTGTCCAGTTTACTGTGACATGTCTGAATCTTTTTTATTATTTTTTATTTTATTTAAATTTGTATTAATTTGATTTAAACTTATGTATTTTGTTAATTTTTTTATAAATATATCAAAGAAATAACCGCAAGGTGAGACCAGAAATACCTGTTGTTGTTGTCGTAGTTTTTGTCGTTTTTCTTTTTTTCTTTGGCATTTCTTAATCTTAATTAATTAGTTTATTAATTATTTAAAATTTATTAATTTTATTTAATTTTTTATGTTTTTATTTTAAGTAATTTATTTATTTTAATTTATTTACTTTAGTTTATTAAAATGAGTTTATTTATTGTTATTTTTTATTATTAATTTATTTTAATTCATTTTATTATTTTTTTTAATGTTAAAGAAATGATAGCAACGTCACACCAGAATTATTTTTTTGAATATGTATTTTGAATTATTTTTTTTACTTTGACATTTCAGAATCTTTAAATTATTTTTTAAATTTTATTAAATTTTTATTTTATTGTTATTTATGTTTAATTTCAAGTTTTCTTTGACATGTCTAAATCTTTTTTATTTATTTGTTTTAATTAATTAGTTAATAACTTAAATAATTTGTTTAATTAATTATATCAAAGAAATGACAGGAAGGTAACACCAGAATATTTTTAAACATTTATTTTAAATGTCAAGTTTACTTTGAAGTTTCATAATCTTTTTTTTATTTTTATTTTATTTTATTTCTATTCTATTTTATTTAATTTATTTAACATATTTTTATTTAAAAAATAAATGACAGCAAAATGACACAAGAAACAATAGAACATTTCTTACATTTATTTTTACTCTACTGTATCATGTCATTTTTATTTTATTTAAATTTGTATTAATTTATATTTGTTTTTTGTTTATTTTCTTAAACATATCAAAGAAAAAACAGCAGTGACACCAGAAAAAGCTGAATAATTTTTCTTGTTGTTATTATTGTGTTATTTATCTTCAATTAATTTTCATTTCTCAATATTTATTATTTATTTATTTATTTATTTTTGTATTTACTTATTTAATATTATGTTAAATATTTTTTTTGTCAAAGAAATAAAGGTAACAAAGTAACACAATTTTTATATAATGTCAAATTAACTAAATGGAACATTTCTGAATCTTTTTTTCATTTATTAAATTGTTTTCATTTAATTTATTTTTTTTTAATTTTATTTATTTTATTTTCTGTTTTTCTATTTACAAATAAATAACAGCAAGATGACACTAGAAACATTAGAAAGACATTTTTTTTTTTACGTTTATTTTAAATGTCAAGCTCACTTTGGCATTTTAAAATATTTTATTTATTTATTTTATCGTTATTATTTTTTATTTTATTTTTTATTTTATGTTATTATTTAAAATATCAGAAAAATGACAGCAGGGTGACACCAGAAACATAAAAGCAAGATTTTACCTGGTGTTTATTTATTTATTTATTTATTAAATAACACATATTCTAGATGGTGACATGGTGGCTCAGTGGTTAGCACTGTCATCTAAAAGCAAGAAGGTCGCTGGTTTGAGTTTGTATGTTTTCCGTGTGTTTGTGCGGGTTTTCTCCGGGTGCTTCGGTTTCCCTTACAGTCCAAACACATGGGCTATAGGTTAACTAAATAAACTAAATTGACCGTAGTGTGAATGTGAGAGTGTATGGGTGTTTACCAGTACTGGGTTGCAGCTGGAAGAGTATCCACTGTGTAAAACACATGCCAGATAAGTTGGCGGTTCATTCCGCTGTGGTGACCCCTGATAAATAAAGTGACTAAGCCGAAAGAAAATGAACGAATGACGTATTTCAGTTTGAGCAACACAATGAAGCAAATTCAGCTCTTCTGCTGAACTCTATCCTTTTCCTGCATCGCTCTGACCTTTTCTAACCTCCACATATGCTTCGTTATTTTGCCAGTGCCATTTAAGAGATGCTTTAGCAGTCAAAGTGCACCTCCTCCTTTCCCAAACCCTCTATAAACCTGTTTACCCTCAGCAGCTTGCATTTTCAGCAGGCTGGTTGAGTCATCTGTATTTATTCTAGCTGCCCCTGCTCCCCGCTGACAGTAATGGAGACCCGGAGAGCGTGATGGAAAGGGAGAGCAAAAGAGAGAAGGGGTTTCAGAGATACGGGGGGAATGAGAGAGAATGAAGTGGATGGAAAGGAAAGACTGTGATCAGCGTCGGCCTGTCAAAACACCTTCCTGTTGACTGATACACCCGCAGACACTTGGGAGAAGAAGACGGAGATGGAAAACGTAGGGAAGATTTAAAGAAAGAGAGGTTGAGACTCAAGAACAACATGCTTTTATGTTGGGTTAGGGTATACAACCTAGGGCTGCACGATATATTGCTTCAGTATCGATATTGCAACGGGCGCATCTGCAATACAGTCACATTGTAGGATCTACGATGTTGAGTTGAGATTATAGTTGACCGCGAACCACAGTTCGGGGATTTGCGGAGTCATATTTTAACAATAAAATAGTTAAAGTTTATAATTTGCATGCGTTTCTAAAGGCCTGCGCCTTATTTCAAAATATTTTATTTGGCATTTCTTAAATTTAATTAATTAGTTTATTAATTATTTTTAAAAATTATTATTTATTTAATTTTTTATGTTTTTATTTTAAGTAATTAACTCATATATTTATTTATTTTAATTAATTAATTTAATTTTTTTAGTTTATTAAAATGAGTTTATTTATTGTTATTTTTTATTATTAATTTATTTTAATTCATTATATTATTTTTAATGTCAAAGAAATGATAGCAACGTGACACCCGAATTATTTTTTTGAATATGTATTTTCTTTGAGATGTCTAAATCTTTTTTATTTATTTGTTTTAATTAATTAGTTAATTACTTAAATAATTTGTTTCATTAATTAAATCAAAGAAATGACAGGTAGGTAACACCAGAATATTTTTAAACATTTATTTTAAATGTCAAGTTTACTTTGACATTTCTTAATCTTTTATATTTATTTATTTTTATTTTATTCCTATTCTATTTTATTTAATTTATTTAACATATTTTTTATTTAAAAATAAATGACACAAGAAACAATACAACATTTCTTACATTTATTTTTACTTTTATTTTTACTCTTTACTGTATCATGTCATTTTCATTCTATTTAAATTTGTATTAATTTTTATTTGTTTTTTGTTCATTTTCTTAAACATATCAAAGAAAAAACAGCAGTGACAGTTCGGGGATTTGCGGAGTCATATTTTAACAATAAAATAGTTAAAGTTTATAATTTGCATGCGTTCCTAAAGGCCTGCGCCTCATTTCAAGAGATTGCAGAACATTAAACTGTACCATTTGTAACTTTAATAATGATTAATTTTACTGAATTATTTATATAATGAAGACTATGTCTACTTCCGAAATCGCCTACTACTCAGTAGGTATTGCATTGGAATTTACTACACGACCGTTAGCAAAGTACATTCTATACAGTATGAATGTGAGTAGTATGAATGGACCTCAGACGTACTACATCCGCCATTTTGTCATGATCATGTGACATAACCACGACAGGTGCATCGCTTCACTCCTATTCATGAATTCTCTCATGGAGCATCATGGGATAGCGTAGCACCCATTGGATGCGCATTACAGAATCTCGTCTAAAGTAGTAGGTACCTCTTGCATACTGTTTTTCAAATTCTATGAATTCGGACTTGCTATTCGATTCACAATACTGTTTTAGTAAACTATATAGTATGGAAGTATGCGATTTCGGACGCAGCCTATATTTTATGATTTGACTAGCGCTAATGTTTGCAAGACGTGCATTAATTTTGCTGAACTATTTATATAATGAAGACTATGTCTACATCCGAAATCGCCTACTACTCGGTAGGTATTGCATTGGAATTTACTACATGACCGTTAACTAAGTACATTCTATACAGTATGAATGTGAGTAGTATGAATGGACCTCAGACGTACTACATCCGCCATTTTGTCATGATCATGTGATATAACCACGACAGTTGCATCACTTCTATTCATGAATTCTCTTAGGAAGCTTCATGGGATAGCGTAGCGCCCATTGGATGCGCATTACAGAATCTCGTCTAAAGTAGTAGGTACCTCTTGCATACTGTTTTTCAAATTCTATGAATTCGGACATGCTATTCAATAGGGATACTCAAATTAATCGATTAACCGTTAACCGAAATGGTGCGTTTGTAACCGATTAATGATATCAGTTAAACGATTAAAAATTTTATTTCTCATTTTATTACTCATCCTAGAGTAGCAGTTTGTTTTCAAGACAACTACAGAGAACTTTTAAAGACATAGGAGAGACTAGTGCTCGCTGTTTCAAGTTATCGAGAGCTGTATAAATTTACAAATATGGAATATGACAGTAGTATTAAATATTACAATTGTAACAACATAGACAGCAACACTCTTGCATGATCAATACCCAGCTGATCCAGTCGTTTCATAGTGACATTTTTCGCATGTCAATTTGTTTAAAAAAATGTAAAAAAAATAATTTAATTGTAATCTGACTAGTTAACTATTAATAACTGATTAACGAGCCGCGGTTGTCGGTAAGCAAAATTAACCAAAATGAGCATCCCTACTATTCGACTCACAAAACTGTTTTTGTATACTATATAGTATGGAAGTATGCGATTTCGGATGCAGCCTATATTTTATGATTTGTCTAGCGCTAATGTTTGCAAGATGTGCATTTATTTTGAACTGTGATCAATACTGTCAACTGGTTCAGCCTACAGCCAGTCAGAATCTAGAATTTCAACAGACCATGGAATAAATTGCAACATATATTGCAGAAAATCTAAACACTGCAATGTCGAATTTTTCTAATATTGTAAAAAATCCTAAAAATGTACGATGTTTTAGGCTAGTGTACCATTTTTATGGATTATCAATATATTTTAGAAAGAGGGCTGTCCGTGTGAAGATGTGAGGAAAACAATATACTTTACGGCATTTAAAATATTTTGTGTCAATATTATAAAAAGTTATGCAATCATTTATTAAATAATAAAAATAAGCAAATTTTCGTATTTACCCAAGACACTTTTCATTTTCAATTTTGTTTCATATATATAAATCAATGCCTAATATCCAATAGCCAGAAAGTGTTTCCTTTTTTATAAATTGTTAAAATAATTGTGTCTGTGATGCAGCAACTCCATCGAGTGTTGTATACACCATGATTTTATATAAAATTCACTTTAATGTGTGATATGACTAAAATCGGGTCATAAATGAATATTTTCTCAATTCAAATGAGTAGAGGCTTGGACTAGGGATGCAACGATTAATGGTTAATTAATCATAAAGGCTTCTCAACACCGCATTTTTGCACTGCAACTAAACAAAGTTATGCCAACTGCTCGCTAGTTTAAAGCTTGTACACCAAGGCTTATAAGCACGCACACTGGATTAACTATGGCTGATGCTATTAACTAAGGGCCATTCACACACCGCGTCTTTTGCGCACGCAAGTTCGTAAACAATTTAGTAATATAGTTGATCAAAAATGCAAGATTAGAGGTTCAGCAGCCTTTGACTACATTTGTTCTCTTTAAAAGGGAAAAACTTTTCATTTACATTGGACAATACTATTTATATATTCGTTGCAGTGTCATTTATTTTCAATTTTAAATTATTACATTTAAACGTCAAAACCTTTTTTCACTTATTTATATTTCACTTTTGTTTTTTATTAATTTATTTTGCTTAATATTTTAATATTTATTTAATTTTATTTTAAATAACGCTTCAAAATATAAGGAGTTTTCATGTGATTTTCTAAATGTGTGGTGTTTTGAAATTAATGAATGCATAATAATCATGATAACCGTAATTATTCCTCCGACTATAACCCTACAACCAAAATCTATACTCGTTGCATCCCTAGCTTAGACCTGGAAACAGAATTTCATACTTCACGACTTAACAAGCGTATAAAAGTGTTGCTTTCCCCTAAGAAAACGAGTAGCTGAGTTTCCTTCAAGAAACTCACAAAATCATTGTGTTCTCTATAGCTCACGAATTTGGCGACTACACAACATTTGTCAAGGGAACGCAAAAGCATTAAATACAACTTTACCTCGGTATTTCCAAACTCTGCTTCTAAAGTTTTCTGTCATGAGTGTGTAAACCCCCAAACCGAAACTCTTCCTTCGAAGTCATGAACACGTGACCGTTGAAACCGAAATATGACTATGAGGAACATCACATGCTCTGAAATTGTGTTAAGCTAGTGTTTGAGGCTGGAAAGCCACGAACAACGCATCATGCATCATAAAAGTACAGCTGTGTTTCTCTTTGATCAATAAACACTATTATTAACCTTGAGTAATGTTGCCTGAGGCATGAGAAGACATCATACTGTAATGTTTCAAGAGGACAACTGTAGTGCACAAGAATTTGAATGAAAGTCTATGGTGGATATTGATTTAGCGGTAAGGCATTTGAGGGATTTCTAACTGAAACAGACCAAAGCTAAAATGATGAACACAGACGATGCCTACGCAGTCTTGTTTGCCTTGTGGCCGTACAATAGCTGGCCTTTACAAGGAGAGACAGGAACGCATTAATTGATTGTACTCCTGTAGCAAAGTGAGTCAAACAGACGCTCTCGTTTAGTGTGAAATCTGTAATCGGATCAACGCTTCGGTATCAGAATACGCAAGCGTGTTAGCTTAAGTGCTCATTAATAGCTGATTCGTGCTTTATCTGCATCTCGACGCATCTTGTGTACTGTCTAGCCACAACAGAGAAACTGCAGTATTGTAACTCTTCGCTAAGTGCTTCAGGGGACACACACCCAATTCAGGTTGACCACAATGGGTGTAAAGCAAAATGGCGTGTGTAATTTTATATCATGCTATTGTACGTTTCTTGCTTACCTTATTTTGTTATTTTTATTTGAAATTACTCCATTATTAAGTCAATTTCTTTATTATGATTTTATAATGCTGTAATAGATACACTATTATATTAACATATTATCCCAGCACTCTTAAAAGAGCATCTTTGTACTTTGTTATTAATCTAAGGTACTAATTATTTCACACCAGTTAGTTACAAGAACTCAACTATAAGAACTATAAGCTTGGGGTAGAGCTTGTGAGTGTGTCTCAATAGAACTAATTTCAACCTTGAAGAACTATAGAACTAATTTCAAACTAACCTATAGAACTAATTTCAACCTGGAAGAACTATAGAACTAATTTCAAACTAAACTATAATTCTATTTTCAATCTGAAAGAGCTATAGAACTAATTGGAAACTAAACTATAGAACTAATTTTAACCTGGAAGAACTATAGAACTAATTTCAACCTGGAAGAACTACAGAACTGATTTCAAACTAAAATATAAAACTGATTTCATACTGGAGGAACTATAGAACTAATTTCAACCTGGAAGAACTATAGAACTAATTTCAACCTGGAAGAACTACAGAACTGATTTCAACCAGGAAGAACTATAGAACTATTTTCAAACTAAACTATAGAACTAATTTCAACCTGGAAGAACTAGAGAACTAATTTCAAACTGAACTACAGAACTAATTTAAAACTAAACTATAAAACTAATTTCAACCTGGAGGAACTATAGAACTGATTTCAACCAGGAAGAACTAAAGTACTATTTTCAAACTAAACTATAGAACTAATTTCAACCTGGTTAAACTATAGAACTAATGTCTAACTATAGAACTAATTTCAACCTGGAAGAACTGTAGAACTGTTTTTAAACTAAATAATAATACTTATTTCAACCTGGACGAACAATAAAACAAATTTCAAATTAAAATATAGAACCAATTTAAAACTATACTATAAATCTAATTTCAACCTGGAAGAACTATAGAACTTAGTTCAAACTAAACTATAGAACTAATTTCAAACTAAACTATAGAACTAATTTCAACCTGGAGGAACTATAGAGCTGATCATATACTAAACTACAGAACTAACTTCAACCTTGAAGAACTACAGAACTAATTTCGAACTAAACTACAGATCTAAACTCACCCTGGAAGAACTATAGAATATAGAAATAATTTCAAACTAACCTATAGAACTAATTTTAACCTTAAAGAACTATACAACTGATTTAAACCTTGAGGAACTATAGAACTAAGTTCAATCTGAAAGAACTGTAAAACTAATTTCATCGTTGAAGAACTATAACTCTAATTTCATACTAAACCATAGAACTAATTTCAACCTAGAAGAACTATAGAAGTAATTTCAACCTATAGAACTAATTTTAAAGTAAACTATAGAGCTAATTTCTACCTGGCTTATTTTCTGGTTGCATTCGCACCATCATGATGAACTCTAAAGTGCTCTGAACTAGGAGAAAACTTAGTTCCCCCAAATGGCAATCCTAGTGTGAATATTGTTCCTAGTTCCTGTGTGAAAGCCCCACTATGCTCATTTTACGGCTAGAATGTCACCCATTCATTAAGCCAAAATGCATTACAGCTCTTACAGTTATTCACTGGCATACATGGATATTGGGGAAGTCTCACTGTACTTCTTCAGGATACATAGCAGAAGCACAGTCATGCTAGCTAAAGATACACATTTAGACACAGTTGTGAGCACACCTGGTTAGCAGACAGTTGCCCGAGGGCCTGTCTGTTCATCAGATTGACTGTGTTCTGTAATTAAAGACCTCGGGATAAAGGAAGAAAAGAGTATGAGTCTGGATAAAGGGGTGCAATTCCCATTTCTAAGGCTGGGACTGGAATGCACTACGGGGTTCACCGGTTTAAATATTCATCTTGGCTCATCTTTTTGCTCTCTGTGTGAACCCGGAGTGCTTGTCTTTGTGCTGTCTGCGAGAGTGAGCGTCTGACTCTGTTTGATCAAAGCACTATCTGTAACCCCGTTCCCTTGATGGTGTCAACTTCAAAATCCAGACCCCCCTTCCCTAAAACCTTGGGCCTATCCCACTGCCTTCTACTGTCATACGAACATCTAATTAACACAACAAACAAAAATGAGGCTGTCGCACTTACACTCTTTGTCACCATCCTGTCAAAATTCCGGCTTAGAGATTTCCCACTAATTCGTAGCTTGAATGATGAAATCTGGTTAGTTCTCTGTGAAAAATAATACACAAGGATGATATTTTCATTGTTTCACATGTCATAATAGCCATGTGGGGAAGAATTAGTATTTAGCTCAGTGGTTAGCACTGTCAGCTCACAGCACTGGTTCGAGTCTTGGCTGGCTAGGCCTGGAAGGAGCTTGCATGCTCTCCCCATGTTGGTGTGGGTTTCCTCCTGGTGCTCTGGTTTCCCCCACAGTCCAAAGTCATAAGTTGGATGAACTAAATTGGTCGAAGTGTATGAAAGCGTGTGTTTGATGCCCCGTTTACACTTGTGCGATTTAGTTTTAAAACGGCGTTTTAGATTAAAAATGATCCGCGTCCACACTAGCGTTTCGCCTAGCGTTTCTGAACATATCTCCGTCCACACTACGCCACCAAAAACGTATATCACGTGACCATTTGCGCACTCTGGGCATGCACGTTCTGGTATAAACAGGAAGCATTTGTCTCTCCCGGCATTTGGTTATTGTTAGTCAACAAACGCCGGTTGAACAATGAACGCGATAGCAAAGAAAGCAAGAGAGGTATTTTTGTGGACAGTAGACGAGTTTGAGTTGTTACTAAACACAACAACTGAATAACTAAAAAATGGCTCCTAAAACAGACAATAGTGCAAACAACACTCCCATTTCTGTGTCCATGTTGTTGTTTACAAAGAAGGCTAGTCTGTTGTGTCTTCCGGTAGCGTGAAAGTCATGTGTTATAGTCATGTGATAGGGGCTTGACGAATTAGGGAAGGATACGCGATGACAAAAAAGCCCCAATCAGGTAGCGAATCTCAGCAGCCCCGCCTCTGTTTTCAGATGTCTCCGTTTTCCCCCATCCACACTGAGACAGAGCAGCAGCGTTTCAGAATGAAAACGGCCTCTCCAGCATTTCCAAAACGCTCCGTTTTTGGAACTCAAAAACTCTGGCGTAGTGTGGACAGATGGCGTAACCATAGCAAAGTTTATGCGTTTTCAAAGTAAAACAAAGTTAGTTGTTGCGCGCGTACTGAAGAGCGTGCCTGGTCTCCACCAATAACTATAGTGCAGTGAGAGCACTTGTGCCATTGTCCTGTGGCTGCCGTCGCATCATCCATGTGGATGCTGCACACTGGTGGTGGTGCGCAAAGACCCTCCCCCTCATGTTTGTGAAGTGCTTTGGGTGTATGGCCATACACCATTAATGTGCTATATAAATACACATTACATTCAGCTGTGTTTAAGAACATGCTCAAATGTTAGCGGGAAATGCCTGTTTATAAAATTTCAGGATCAACTGGTTCTACAAAAGTTGTCATTGGGGTGGTACCTTTTCAAAAGGCACACTTTAGTACATTAAAGGTCCACATTTGTAACTTTAAGGTGCATATTAGTACCTTAAAAAGTACAAAAGTATACCTTGTGGTACCTTTAAGGTACCAAAGTGAACCTTTTAGGTACAAAAGTAAGCCCCAGAGATAGCTTTTGTACTTTCTTTTCTGAGAGTGTTTCGTAATTCGACTTCTTATCAATTAGAAATGATCAGACCGGAGGTTTTGAATATCAGAAAATAGACTTTATTCGTCATAATAAAGCAGAGAAAGAGCAGAGCAGACCTCATAGCATTCTCCTCCTCTTTCTCTTACTCTTTCTTTTTTTTTTTTTGAATATCCTTATAAGTGTAGTCTGATAATAAAACAATTCTGAATTGTCTACATGTCGGTGTACCATAGAAAGTAATAATTTTGACTCCCCTATTGGAAATAATGTGGTAATAATTTATAATTTGGTCACAAATTGAGTGCAGCATCTGCAGATTCGACAGTGGGCCTTGTTAGTACGTAAATGGCCCAGAGAGTGACAGGCATTGTGCTGTGACTGACGGCAAGTGGACGGATGTGGATGAGGAGACTCCTTTCATGGGATTCCCATGGAGGTTTGAGGAGGGTGTTGGAGATCCAGCCATCTACATCAAGAAGCCTCCACCAATTAGAGGTTGCACGCCAGCTCGCCAAAAGCAGCCTTCTCTCTAATCACCACACTCCAGTGTGGCACAAAGGCCCGGGCCGTTCACCACATTTCAATTTAAATAGGACGCCCCCCCCTTCCCCTTCTTTTGCTCCGTGCTTTTTCAACGACTTTCCCCTCTCTCCCCCACTTTCTGCCTGCTTCACCTACCGCCCCCCCAAGAGCTAATAAAAGCAGTAACAAAAGCGCATACAAAGCAATCAGTCTAATAGCTTTAATAAGTTTAATGCAGTGTTTTCCCCACGCTGTTGACACATCTCAGTGTTGGGAGGCAAAACAGAGCTCAAGTGTTTGGAGACAGAGAGTGACATTCTTTTATTTTGTGGGGGTTTTTTGTCATTGGGCCTGCCACTCGGGACCGCTTCACAACAGCTTAGCAAGAGACAAAACTGGCAGGTCTTTAGATACAAAATGGAACAAATAGATATGTCTGCTAAAAGGATAAAAAATAAACCTATTGAGAGATTAAAAACAAATAAAAATATGAAATATTAATCATCTATGAAAGCGTATCTCCAAAATAAAATAAAATAAATAAGTTTTTTGGGGCCCAAAATGTTAAATATGCAATCATTCATTCATTTTCTTTTCGGCTTACTCCCTTTATTAATCTGGGGTCGCCACAGGGGGATGAACCTTCAACTTATCTAGCACATGTTTTACAGAGCGGATGCTCTTCCAGCTGCAACTCATAACTGGGAAACACTCTCATTCACACTCATACACTACAGACAATTTAGCTCACCCAATTCACCTATACCACATGTCTTTGTACTTGTGGGGTAAACCGGAGCACCCGGAGGAAACCCACGCCAACACAGGGAGAACATGCAAACTCCACACAGAAATGCCAACTGACCCAGCTGAGGCTCGAACCAGCGACCTTCTTGCTGTGAGGCGATCACTGCGCCACCTTGACACCCCTGTTAAATATGCAGTCACAAAATATTATGATTATGCAGATTCTTGATATTTTAATCATCCTTATTGACCAATCCCAACAACACTGACCAATCCAACAGCATGAGTTCGGAGGCGGAGCTTTGCTTTTGAACGCCCAATAGCAGCCAGCATTTCTAAAACCAGTCAAGCAACCTTTTATTCATTTTTTTGTCATTTTCCCAGCTCCATTCGCTGATGCTAATGGTGCAGAAAGCACTTACTTCACCTTTGATTTCCATAAATGCAAATCAACATGTAAATTCGACTCACTTTAGTCCTCAATCCACACAATCCCGACCGGGTCCCTGCCGGAGAGGGTTTCCAGCTTTCCACATTCTCCAAACAGCACAGGAGAAGCAGTGGCTGAAGCTGCGAGTGCTCGGTCTGCTGTAATCTCTCACCTGTCGGCCCACACGCCACTGACTCACCAGCTAAATCCTCTCCGCATTCTTCACATCAATAGAGGAGGGTTTGTTCACATACCCCTCTTTTTGTTTAAAAGAAGAAGGTTGCTTTCTGGAACAAAGGAATATATGAAGGCGCTTGTAAAACCATAGAAAGGATATGCGTGTCTACAGGTTTATGTGGTTTACAGAGACACAAAGTTGACAAAGTAGTAAAGAATTAAATACAACATATATGAACACACACAGCCGCTTACAGTCTCCGATATGATATCAATTACAGAAAAACTACAAACAACATACATTTAGTCCTTATTTGGGTTCAAAAACTACACAAAAATATAGCCTACAGTCAGAGCAAACCTCTCGTCTGCATCTTTATTCTTCACCAGCACACGTAGCCTCTGTTAGAAAGTAATTCCGTCATTCAGGGCTCATAATAGTCCAAAAGGTGACGATAATAGTTAAACATGGCAGCTTGTTCGGTTTTCTGGCTTCTCCTTTGTTCTCCGCGCTTCACTCTTGCGTTTGTTCGTTTCTAAATGAATTGGATGTCAGAAGCACTTCAGTAATCATGGGCACGTTATTTTTCATCAGCTCAAGAAGTTCTTTATTTCAAATATAGACCCACTGCATGCACAAAGAAAGAGAAACCGCTTGCGATTTAGACGACCTTTAAAAAAACAACGGGGCACAGTATAGATTAGTCTCTACTTCTTGGTTTTGTGGCTGTTTAGCAAGAAGATGACAAGGTTTGTTTCAGCTTGGGTCGACCGTGGCTCGTTATTATATGTATATATTATTACAGTGTAATGTCTTGGCTGTGTATTTAAAAATGGTGGTTTCTTTCATTTTGTTGTCCTGCTTGTTCACGAGTGACTGACGTATGTAAACCAATAGCGTTCAGTTGTGCGTCTAGCTACGCCTTTTGGCACCCTTTTGTCATGCTAGGTAACCTTGGCAAATGGTACACAAAAAGTGGTATAGTATGTTTTTTTTTGGTACCCTTTGACTGTGGAAACGGCCATAAAAGCGTACCAAACTGTACCGTAATGTACTGCACCACTCTATAATTCAGGATTCAAGGCAAGAAAGAGGAAAACAACAAAAGCTAATCAGATTCAGAGTATCTGCCGTGGTTTTCATTCACTCCTAGTGTTTTAAACACTAAATGTTTGCACCTTTTTAGTCTTAATACAAATACTTTTGGTCTTTACAAAGAATTTAAAATATAACTTGCCTGTTTATTTTCATACAACTACATAAATAAAAACATAGCTAATAAAAATAGCATTTTTCTAGGCAAAAGTATTAACCTTATTCTCCGTGTACGAGCAGGCGCAGCCATTTCAACCTATTTGGCTTGAGACTTCCGGTCTCAGTCACTTCCATTAATTTTTAGACATTAAAAACAGCTCGTTTTAATGCTTGATGTTGGAAACTGATGTTTTCCTATTATATTGTTCTACTTGGTCTGTATAGTCATGCAAACACTTGCTTGTTGAGCGAGTAGTTTGACCGCTTTCTGCCGTTTATTATCCCTAGTCATTTCTCCCATAGGCAACTGAATCGGACGATCTAAACGATTGCAAAAACGAGCGCACTTCCGTAACGAAGAGTAAGGTCAATATAGTAAGAAATATAGTTATCACAATACTCAATGACAATATTTGTGCAGCCCTAATACTTATCAACATTTTTTGACTTTCAAGATTTGCCACAGGTTTCCTGTAAGGGTTGGGTTTAGAGGTAAGGGTAGGGTCGGGCATATAATAAGCCCTTTTTTATTGTAAAAAATACATTACGACAATAGAGAGTCCCTGTCAACCATGAAACACAAGTATGTGTGTGTGTTGATTCAAGTGTTTCTGTGTCTTCCTCTGTTATTAGCGCTGCTCTGTCATTAGAGGATTAGAATGGAGGAGCTGACCTTTCTTACATCAATATGTGCGTGTTTGTGTTTCGACATGCTACTCTGACAAGAGGAATTTGCCATCGAATCGGCGTATGTCATGCAACTGCGCTGTTAATGTTTCAACCCAAAACAGCGACTTATCATTTAGTAATTTACACATCATTTCACATTTCCCTCGAAACATCCGGCTGCCCGGTCATTTTCCTTTTACTGTGATGTTAATGCCATCAGATACAGTTCCTGGGATTTATACGACGCTGTGTTCAAATGCCGTACTAATAATAAGCTGTTGGAAGATCTGTGTTTGTGTAAATGAAGTGTTATTAAAAGTGGGCCTGCTTCCTCAAAGGTTAAAATGGGTCACAATTGGGTGAAATGTTTCTCCAAAAATAATATTTAATAATTCGAGTTATGTTATTGTATGTTATATAGTTTATACAATCTTAAAAACTATGTTGGATTAAATGGGTAAACCCAAGAGTTGGATTAAAAGTTTAATTTCAATTTAATTTAAATATAAACAAGTATTGCGTCTGTCCACGTTTGGCCCACTGTTGGGTTAAAACAGCCCAGCATTTTGGGAGTTGTTAATATTATCCAATACATTTGTATACTGTTTAAACCAAAAGCGTAATATTTAATGAATGTAATTTACAAATATTTTTATTATTCCTTTTTATACACATTTTTTTTTCTTGAGCTGAGTTTTAATATGTTTTAGTATAACGTATAACCTTGATTTATTGACCCTTCCAGATTTTTTTTTAGATGTGAATGTTTAAAACAGTAAGCTAAAATATAAAAAAATATATTATTTTATAAAAAAATACATTTATAATTATCAAACATATATTAGTTTATATAATTTAAAGTAGGCTTACTGATGATATATTATCACTGTTTCCATATATCAAGAGCTTTACAGTTTAAAAATAGGTTTATTAATGTATTTAAATGAAAAATGATTTAATAAACTATTATTTTTAATATCATTGGTAGTTTCTATGTACTTGATATAATATAACAATGCAGTAACACATTGTACTTAATATAGTATTACTATATGTGTTATACTTTAGTTGTACAGTTTTAAAATAGCTAACGCAGCTTTCTCTACATGAGTGAAAATGGAAACCTGCGTCTCGCGTTTCACCGCCTAATTTCCTCAAGTTTCATAAATGTTCTGCCTCACTAACACAAGTTTATGCTTTAGTTTATAGCAGTGGGTTTATAGCTAAACGCTCAGAAGTGCGAGTGAAGGACTTTACCGACGCTTGATCGTCGTTCCCGCCACAATCCACTCAGGTGTTAACTCCGCGCGTTTTTACCTCAGATATGAGAGAATGGAGCGGGAAATATAAACCGGCGGGAAATAAAAGCAAATCTCTCGGCGCTGAATGGTTTTCGGACGTCAGCTGGTCCTGATGGAGATCTCTCTCTCTCTCTCTCTCTCTCTCTCTCTATCTCTCTCTCTCTCTCTATCTCTCTCTCTCAAATCAATTATTAAAATAGCTTTATTAGCTTTATTGACTTGTCAAGCATTGCCAAAAGTTTGCAGATTACATTAACAATAAATAAAATAGTCAACTAATTCAATTTAATATGAGTAGGCTACATATTCGCAGATCTCAATTCAATTCTATTCAATTCAATAATTGCTTTATTGGCATAACAAATGTTATAAATGTATTGCCAAAGCATTTATAAAGTTCACATAAAAAGTAACATACATATATAATAAAAACACAGTGAATAGTAGCAGCAGTAAAAAACAAACAAACAAAAAAAACTTATATTTATATAGAATTATTAAATAAAATATAAATATTAAATCATATTATTCAATATATCCTAATATTATTACATAAGTCACATTATTATTCATGTTTGTTATATTGGGTTATCAATGTATATGTGTATTCTGAATATTTTTCTATTATTATTTATTGAATTTTATTTTTAGTAAATATTTTAAAATGTATTATGTATTCATTCTTATTATTAATATTTTTGTCTTTTCTCATTTAGATAAATGCAATTCCATCTTGTTTAGAGGGTAGGGGTGGGAGTAATATTTGTTTAAATTTCTCTGTACAATTGCTTTGTTACATTTGTAAAAGTTTAATAAACAGATAGAAAAATAATACAAATTTCTACGGTCCAAAAATTGTATAACCAAATGTATATGTTAGGAAAAAAATATTAAATAAATAAATAAATAAAAACTAAGAAGAAAAAAAACCAAATATCGAATTTAGTTGTATTTCTGTGTTTTATTTTTGCAATGCTTCACTTGATTTTAAATGCATTATTTTTATATTTCTAAAGATGTTTGGGGATTAAAATGTTTTTTAATAAATATATCCGTTAAATAAATCAGCTTTATTCAAATGCACCAAAATATAGGCTATTGTCTTTAGGCTGTTCTCAGTGAAAAATGGAGTGTATTTATGTATGCTGCATGACCCCTGTATATACACAAATTAGAACTAAATACATAAGCAAATAAGAAAAAAAGACTATTATTGGCCTATAATATAATATAATATAATATAATATAATGTAATATAATGCAGAACATTCATTTAAATGGTTTCCTATAATGTTTTTGACTAGTTTTGTCACTGGCTGACTGTGTTTATGACAGGCTAATACATCTCTCTCTCTCTCTCTCTCTCTCTCTCTCTCTCTCTCTCTCTCTCTCTCTCTCTCTCTCTCTCTCTCTCTCTCTCACACACTCTCTCTCTCTGCCTGCTGATGTAAAACCTCGCTCGGCTACACAATGCTCGCCTTTGCTGTTTTTTTTTTCTTCACAAAACGCTAACAAAAGCGAAGTGTGCAGAAACGCTGCGTTCAGTGGCGAACATTCAGCGGGAGTCCGAGCGGAGACTCAGCCGCTTTTCTCTGCTGTTCTGCCGGCTGAGCTGCGACAGAGCGACCGCTGACTGGAGCTTTTCTTTTCAAACACACACACACACACACACAGCTGTTTTTTGTGGAGTTTGAAGATGAATGAATAACAGTGAATCAATGTGTCAATGTGCTGCGTTGAGGAGAATTAACAGTTTAAAACAGCACGTGAAGGCACAGAGATAGGCCTATATATTCACATCGAAGGGTTAGTTCACGCAAAAATTAAAAAGCGCTCACTATTTAGTCGACTCCAGGGGTGCTCAAACTTGGTCCTGGGGGCCCTGTGTCCTACATATTTTAGTTCTAACTGTAATCAAACACACCTAAACCAGCCGATCAAACTCTTTCTAGGTATACTAAAACTTCATGGGAGTTGTGTTGAAGTAAGTTGGAGTTTAACTATGCAGAACATTGGCCCCCCAGGACTGAGTTCAGACATCCCTGGTCTCTCAAGTGATTATAAACCTATATTTACGACTGTTGGACACATGGAAGATATGTTGAAGAAAGCTGAAATTGAGTAACCATTGACGTATATAGTAGGAAAAACAAATACTGTGGAAGTCAATGGTTACCGGTTTCCGACATTCTTCAGAATATCTTCTTTAATGTTTAACAGAAGAAAGAATGTCAAAGGAGGTCTGAACAAGTTAAAGGTGAGTAAATGATGAGAAAATTTAATTATTTTGAGTGAACTATCCCTTTAATGTAGACTACTTTTGGTATAACATTGATATGGTCGCATGTATTATAAGCAGCTGTGCCTGTAGAGTTTTATTGATATTTAGCAACAGCAAAAGAAAAAAAAGTTTGTATTATATTTTTGATTTAGATAGCATTATTGAAAGATTATTTGTTTTAATTTAAATGTTACAGAAGCTGTATCATTTTAGTTAATATTTTACAGTGATGTGAATATTGGTAATAATAGTAGTATTAATAATAATTACAACAACAAAAACAATAGCAACAATAACATTATTATTGTCATTGTTGTTTTTATTATTTTTGTATTATTATTATTATTATTATTATTGTTATCAATTTTGTTATTATTATTATTATTAATTTCATTATTATTATTATTATTATTATTATTATTATTATTATTATTATTATTATTGTATTATTATAGCTGTTTTTAATAATAATAATAATAATAATAATAATAATAATAACAATAATAATAATAACAATATTTTTATTAATAGTACTTTAAAATAATGGTCAATTAGTTAATGTGACTATGATGTCTAGCATGAACAAATAATACATAATATACAATTATTACAGCAGTTTATTCTTTTTATTAACATGTTTTATAATTAATGAAAATAAAATCATTCATCATTAGTCCAGTAACTCATAGTGCATTAAAATTATTATTATTATTAGTAGTAGTAGTATTACAATAATAATTTTACAATAATAAATGTATGTAAATTGTAATTTAGTCAATACTGAAGCCAAATCTGGAGCTTATCAAAGTAATATATATTCTATATATAATCTATATTCAATATCTAAATATCTATATTATTTTATTATTTTATACTCTTTAACTGCTACAATGTAATATTATTTATATTTTTGTTTATTTAGTTTTATAATCATTATAAATATATATATATATATATATATATATATATATATATATATATATATATATATATATATATATATATATATACACACACACACACACACATACAGTTAAAGTCAAAATTATTAGCCCCCCTTTGAAATATTTCCCTGTTTTTTAAATATTTCCGTCCGAAATGATATTTAACAGAGCAAGGAAATTTTCACAGTACGTCTAATAATATTGTTTCTTCTGTAGAAAGTCTTATTTGTTTTATCTCGGCTAGAATAAAAGCAGGTTTACATTTTTTAAACACCATTTTAAGGCCAATATTATTAGCCCCTTTAAGCTATATATTTTTTCTCGATAATCTACAGGACAAACCATCGATATACAATAACTTGCCTAATTACCCTAACCTGCCTAGTTAACCTAATTAACCTAGTTAAGCCTTTAAATGTCACTTTAAGCTGTATAGAAGCATCTTTAAAAATATAACAGTTATAAGAGATAACGATACACAAAAAAGACCATCAAGCCTGTTTACTATAATTCCAACCCAGCTTTTTTTACAGCTAATTCTTACAACCTCATGTTTTCATCCAGAATAAACTAAATTAAAACCCAACGCAACTTTGGAGGACTAAACATGCAATGATGCGGCTTTGCTTCTGTACATACGACAGTTACATATAACACCTCCCCAGATTACAGCCACACACAAAATACATGACAGTCTAAATGAATTAATCCATCAAAATGAGTAAAACACGATTGCTCTGTGCAAAAGTAAATGCACCCTCTAAAACACTTAGACTCAATATGCTGCACATATGGCCAGAGGGAGGAAAACACACACACACACACACACACACACACACACACACACACACACACACACACACACACACACACACACACACACACCATATTGACCATTGAGGAAAGCCTGAAGATCTGCTTTTGTGTGTTTTTATGGCACTCTTGAAGAACCCTTGTGCTCCGTTTTATATGTGTGTGTGTGTCTTTCAGAAACACTTCGCTTTTCTTTCCCACCCCGCAAATACACGGCTAATTAAATCTAATTAGAGGAGGGCTGTCATAAATCTTTGACAATGCCTTCTGGATCACCCACAAAGCGGCTCGGCTTTTCTGCCGTCTTTTCACTGTTGATTAGCATGATGGTGTTTCTTCCCGTTCCTGCGCTCATGAATTCACAGCAACACATTCATATCTATTAGCCGTATGGACAGTGACAGTTATCAGTTCCTCAACAGCTTTTTTTTCTCCTTTCATTTGTTTCTCCTGTATTTCGAGTGCCTGAGTTTTGCGTGTGACATTTGCATGTAAAAACGTGAAACATTAATTGAACATTAAGGCATATACGTTATTGTTTATTTTCTGAAACAGCTAACTAGAGTTAAGGGATCAGAAATCTAGCAACCTGTAAATGTGTTTTATATTGTAAATGAGGAAAATATGTGACCAAAGCAAGGTTATTATAGTTAACGAAAACGAACGAAAAAATGAAAACTAAAATGTAAAATAATTGTCGTTAGCTGAAATAAAAATATAAACGAGAGTTTTTTAAAAACTAGAACTAACTGAAACTGTATTGTGTACATACAGTTGGATTATGTATTAAATACATTCGCAAAGACGAAAACGGAGGAGGTTTTAGCAATTATTTTAGTTAGTTTCAGTTAGTTCTGTAAGCCTTTTAGAAGTAAATATAATTCGTGCTCCAGGCCAGATCGAGCCAGTTCACCTCCAATCATCCTCGCTGTTGCTCCCACGACAAAAACAACGAGTGGACATGACAGCAGCACGGTGAAAGCATTAAATACAGACACTTTAAACTGTTACGTTAACACATTTGTGCCAAATAATGGGGTTTATTTCTGTATCGCGATCACGTACAAATCTTTTTAACCGGATCTTCTAAGTGAACCGCTTGAACTAATTCACTAAATCCAACTGAATCATTTGAAACGATTCGTGTCTCTAGTAAACACTTATCCAAAAATTGCTTACATTTAACAAGCCTAATATCCCCTCTGACTCTAAATAATCCAATATACGCTCTCATTCAGTTATTAGAACAGTAACATTACACTGAGAAGCGGTGAACCGATAATACTGCGTATGCGTGATTCAGTCAACCAAACACAAACAGTACATGACAGCCTGCTGTGACTGAACTAACCTCAAACAACAGCACCGTGGGTAAACCGTGGGCTTAAATGAGAGGATCTGGTGAAAAACGTAAGTTTATTTCATAACAGACAATCGTAATGGAATTTAAATAAGTGAATCATGCTTCAGTTGGGTTGCAAAACTGTACTGTAAGACATTTTTCAGATCATGGTGATGTTTTAACTGACTGTAATTAGCATTGCTGACTACATAATGTTGAGTTCTAACATCCACGTTAAAGATCTGAACTTCCCATCACTGAAGATGGGTAGATGGCAGTGGTACATGATAGTGTTCATGTGTCCTCTAAATACAGGTTTCAAAAAATATGAGTTTTTGTTATACAATATTTATTCTATTGACTATTGAATCTTGCACCTGACAAATATCCTTATTTAGAAAAAATAAAATAAAACAAACTAGTAAAAATTAAACTAAAACTAAGTCATTTCAAAATATAGAAACTAATAAAAACTAGTAAATCTGCCTCTAAAACTGATTAAACTAACTAAATTTGAAAACAAAAAGTCAAAACAAAATAGAAACTAAAACTAATGAAAAATCCAAAACTATTATAACCTTGGACTAAACAAATAATGCGAGTTTACAGTGTAAAATATTTTACAGAGGCTAAACGGCACAAACCAAAATAAATAATGCTAATCACGCGGATTAAAGCTGTCTCTTCATAGATTCGATAATATTTATTTAATATTTAATATTGTGTGACTCAAGAGTATACAAGTATTTTAAAAAAGTATTTGGTTGTTGTTGAAAACCTGATGTTTGTGCACTCGCTGGCCTGTTGTTTCCTCAGACTGAGTGTATTTTTCTGTTTTTGTGTCTGCAGAAACACTGATGGACACCAAATGGGCCATGACTGAGCTGGCCTGGACTTCACATCCTGAGACCGGGGTGAGCTGTCTTTTTGCACACTGCGCTTACAGTAGATTATCCGCTAATTCAACCAAAATAAAGCAGAAAGGGGGAATCTCAACAAGGTTATGTTTTGCTGTAAACTGAACTGAAAGAATGGAAAGAATGGAAAGTATTTCTGATCATATATATTTTTTTTTCTGGAGAAGGTCCTATTTGTTTTATTTCAGCTAGAATGAACACAGTTTTAATTTTTAAATAAAAGTTTTAATATCAAAATTATTAGCCCATTTAAGCACATTTTGGTTTCAATTGTCTACAGAACAAACCATCATTATGCAATAACTTGCTTAATTACCCTAACCTGTCTAGTTACCCTTATTAACCTAGTTAAGCCTTTAAATGTCACTTTAAGTTGTATAGAAGTGTCTTGAAAAATATCTAGTCAAATATTATTTACTGTCATCATGGCAAAGATAATGTTTAATGTTTATTATGTTTAGAAATGTGTTGAAACAATCTTCTTTCCGTTAAAAAAATAAACAGGGGGTCTGACTTCTGTATATATATATATATATATATATATATATATATATATATATATATATATATATATATATATATATATATTATTATATGATATCTTGCCAGTAACAGCACACAAAGACCTCTTCACCCTTCACCTTTGTGTATTACTCCGCCCACATACACCAGCAACAAGCTGTAATGTAATAATCAGTAATAATAATAATAATAATAATAATAATAATAATAATAATACGTTATGTAATAATGTAATAACCAATATATTTGATTTTATTTAAATTACTTCGTTAGTTAGTTAGTATTTTTTTTGTTTGGTTTGACTTTCTTTTCTGTTTTGTTGTACTTTATTTTTTATTGTATTCTTTTATTTATTTTATTTATTTTTTTTATGTTTTGTTAACCTTCCTAATTTTTTATTATGTCTTTGTTTGTCTGTTAGTTAATTTATTAACGTGCCAGTCAAGCACGCTACCAATATTTTATCCTCGGTGCCTTTTTAAATGTTTAATTGAGTTAAATATTTTTTATTTAGTTTTAAGTATTTTTTTATGTTTTTGCCTTTTGTATATCCTTTTCTATTTTGTTTAGTCTTTTTTATTTTATTTTACTTTATACACCCCACTTAAAAATGTATGAGTTATTTTATTTATTTTTTAAATAAAAAGATGATGTATTTATTATTTATTTATTGTATGGACTTATAATTCATTAATGACAATACAGTTGGCATAATATGTAAGTATTTATTTATTTGTTTATTCATTTATTAAGTTTTGTTCACCTCACTATTGTTTTATTTATTTGTTTGTTTGTTTGCAGTTAAATAAACTTCAATATTTTCTTATTTTTGCTTTTTTATGTTAATTAAATATTTATTTTTTTATTTAGTTTTAAGTTAAGTTAGTTTAAGTTGTTTAGTTTTTACCTTTTAGATATCCTTCTGTTTTGTCTTATTGCCATTTTGCTTTTTATTTTATTTTATTTAGTTTTGTTTAGTTTTATAAACCCCACTCAAAAAATGTACAATTCATTAATGACAGGCTTTTTACATTACAGTTTGCATAATTATCATAAAATGTCCTTAAAATTACAATTATATTTTTATTATTTCACAATTTTATTTTATAAAAAAATCCTAAATCTAGAATGAGCATTGCTGAATAATTTCAGGACATTTTGGTATAATAATAATAATAATAATAATAATAATAATAATAATAATTCAACCATTTTCTTTTCAGCTTAGTCCCTTTATTACTCTGGGGTCGCCACAGTGGAATGAACCGGCAACTTGTCCGGCACATGTTTTACACAGCGGATGCCCTTCCAGCCGCAACACACACAACACAACTCATCCATACACGCTTATTCACACTACGGACAATTTCCACACGCCTGTAATAATAATAATACACTTCAAATGTTGACTATTGTATGAGGATGAATGGCCGGGCATGTAACTTAGCAATGGAACAGTCGATTAATTACAAAGTAGTTTGTCCCAAATCTTGTACACTTTTCAGATACACACTAAACAGTATACGCAACACAAAGAGACACACTTTTAGGGTGCAGAATTATTGTGATGCAGCATGAAAATGAACAGAAGTAGGGAAAGGCAGCAATGTATAGATGTGTGTGTATGTGCATCTGTGTGTTGTGAAAGATATACGGAGGGAAGGATACTTGTGCTGTGTCTGCCAAAAGCTTGTGGGCAGAGATTTGACTTTTGGAGAATGAATGTAACACAGCGAGGGTGAAATCTGATCTGGCCATTGACTTTATCTGATCAAACTCACAGCTTCCTGTGTTTAACACTCTATAGCTGAGCACCACTGCAACTGGACTGGGTACAAGGGCTGCAGATTGTTAATTTATCATTATTATTATTCATTTACACTGTAAAAAATATCTATAAATTAGCAGTTTTCTGTAGTTTGTTATTCATGTTTTATTTTTTTTAACCATTTATTTCTGCTTTTGAATAGTATTATTATTAGTAGTAAATTTTTAATAGTTTAAAATGCTATATTGTCTGGGTAATTAAACATATAATAAACGAAATTAAACAAAACAATAAATAAAAAAATAATTAGTTAGTTAACTACATTAAATAATAAATAAATAAAAAATAAAACTACAGAAATTGAAAAAATCTAATAAAATAAAGAAAACAATAAATAAATTGTACATTAAATTAAGTAAAAAGTAGAGACCCAAAGAATTAAACGTATAATAAACTAAATTAAAATAATAAGTAAAAAGACAAATTAAATAAATAAATTAAATTAAATAAATGTATAAAACAAAACAGAACAAAAGAAAAAAACGAATAAAATTAAAGAAAAAAACAAATAAATAATAAATTAAGTAAAAAGAAGAGAACTAAAAATGAAAAAAAAAATATAATACACTAAATTCAATTAAATATTAAAGAAACAAAATAAATAAATTAAATATAAATTAATAAAACTAAATTTATATCAAGTAAAAAGCTGGGAAGAAATAAAGAATTAATCATATAATAAACTAAAATATAATAAACTAAAATATTTTGCATAATATAAAATTATGTAAAAAGCAAAGACCTAAAGAATTTAACGTATAATAAACTATTAAAATATTAAATAAAAAGACAAAATAAAATAATTAAATAAATACAATTAAATAAATACAACACAAAAAAACTAATAAAATTAAAGAATAAAAAAGTAAATATTAAATTAAGTAAAAAGAAGATAACTGAATAATAAAAAAAATAATACACTAAATTAAATAACAAATACAAATATATAAATAAATGAATAAATAAAAGCAAAAAATATATATAAAATAAATAAAAAACAATTAAACAAATATTAAATATTAAATGAAATAAAAACAGAAAAGAACTAAAGAATTATACATAAAAAAAACTAAATTAGATAAAATAATAAATAAATAAAACAAAACAAAATAAAATAAAATACAAATTAAATTAAATAAAAAAACAATAATAAAATAATACTATATTAAGTAAAAAACATATAAAATATATAATAAACTATAGATATACTATCTATAAAAATATAATATAAAAACTAAATAAATAAGATGTATAAGCAAAAAAATACTAATAAAATTAAAATAAATAAAAAAAACAATAAAATAAAGTAAAAATAAAAAAATAAAAAATAAAATAAAAAGCAAGGAAGAACTAAGGAATTAAACATAAAATAGCAACAAAACAAAACACCAAAAAAACATACAAAAACAGAGGAGAGTAAACCAATACAAATAAAGCTAATACATTTATATATGTGCATATTTTAAAATAAAATTCCAATAGTTAAAAATGTAAGTTGTATATATCACTAAATTTATACAAATGAACAATCATACATGTGTTTTGCATATACAATAGTCAACATTCAAAGTGAATCAAAAATGTTTGTCCTAGCACAAGAATGGGTGCTGTACAATAGTTTAAGGACAACTTTGAGGAACGGTGATGATCCACTTCAAATGTTGACTGCTGTATATACAACTTATCTGATTTCTCAGTGTAGGTTGGTTCTTCACCTCTTCCATATATTCTGGATCTCCATGTGTTTAGTGCCCCATTCCTACCCCCGTCCTCAGCTGTCGCCTTTTCAACCCCTCCCCAAAACACTTTTTACTTCCAAGTAACTTAGCACTAATGCCCCACCACACAATAAAAGCTCAGAAAACACAAATCACCCGACGTTTCACCTTCGCCGTGCATATATTATTATTATAAATCTGCCTCCACAGCCCCGTTAAAGCAGTAAATTTGCTGTACAATGGGCTGCGGCTCTGCCCCTTTACACCCCAACAGATGCCTCCATTCAGGACAAACATTTGCCAGGTTTTTTCTCCTTCTGCTCTCTGTCATGTTTTAAAGCTATATACATTTCAGGCCCGCTGTATTTTAGGACAGACAGGGGGAAATGCGGCACCAGAGAGTCCTCGCCTTGCATTTCACTGTGGTCTGGAGAGATTTTTTTTTTAACTTTATGTTGTTGTTGTTGAAATATATTGTTCCTGCTGCTGTAAATCAGGCTAAAGGAGTTCACATTTCACAGTAAAATGATACATTTGATGAATTAAAGTAAATTAAAAAGCAAACGAAAAAAGTAAATTAGAATATTTGTGAACATTTTTGACTAAAATGATACCAAAAATAAGATAAAGTTAAATAAAAAATAAAAAAATCACTAGATAAATAAGTAAATGAGAGTATTTGTAAACATTTTTTACTAAAACGACAGCAAAAAATTAAAATTAAATAAAAAACAAACTAACTAAATAAATAAATAAATAATAAATAAAGAAGAATTTGTGAAAATTTTAACTAAAATTATACCAAAAATGTAATTAAAACTAACAACAAACTAACTAAATAAATAAATAAATAATAAATTAATGAGAATATTGTGTGAATATTTCAACTAAAATCAAATTAAAGAAAATGAAAAAACTAACTAAATAAATAAATAAATAAATACATAAGTAAATAAATAAATAAAGGAGAAATTGTGGAAATTTTAACTAAAATTATACCAAAAACACAATTAAAAAAAAAAAAAAAACTAACTAAATAAAAAAATAAATATTGAGAATATTGTGTGAATATTTTTGACTAAAATCAAATTAAAGAAAATTAAATAAATAAATAAATAAATAAATAAATAAATAAATGGAGAATATTAGTGAACATTTTTGACTAAAATGATACCAATAAATAAAATAAACTAAATGAATGAATGAATAAATAAATGAGAATCTTTGGGAAAATGTTTGACTAAAATGTTACCAAAAATTAAAATAAACAGCAAACAAAATCAATAACTAAATAAATAAATATGAATAAATAAAGTGAACAAAATCAATAAATAAATGAGAATATTTGTAAACATTTTTGCAGCGATTTTTACAGAGACACAATTAGTAAAAGATTAAATAATATATATACAGCAGAAAACAAAAACAATATATAAACAACAGAAAACTAAATAATGTAAATATTCTCATGAACATTTTGAGGCAAGATAGTGTTTTTTTATTTGTTTATCAATTAATTTATTTATTTATTTATTTATTCAGTTCTATATTTATGTATTTATTTAATTAAATGTTTCTTAATAATTTTTATTTACCTACAATTTTAGATATAATTTATTTATTTTATTTCTTTATTTGTTCTTTATTATTATGTGCTTACTAAATCATTTGTTAGGCTTAGGGTTCATTCGTCCATTCATGCATTCATAAAGTGCTTTTTCCAGTTTGAACGAAAAACTTAATTCATTTTTCTATTTTATTAATTTGTGTCTCTGTATTTTGCATTTAAACTAAACTTAAATAAAACATATATATATATATATAATGAGAATATTATTATAAACATTTTTCAGGTGAAACATGTTATTTTTATTCATTAAACATGTTATTTATGTTATTTTTATCATTTTTTTTTAGATTATTATTATTTGTTTATTTGCGTGTCCACTCTTCGTTCATTTGTTCACTCGTTTATTTTTTTGTTTATTCATAACGTGCTTTATTATTATTTTTATTATCATCATTATTATTATTATGTATTTATTGTTGTTTATACAGTGAGATCTTCAATGAGGTTTCTTCATTTTTTTATTTTAAGTAGCATAAATAAAACACTATAAAAAATACAATCACACATTTTATTTTAAATTTAAATCAAATTTTTAAGGAATTTAAATAAGAATTTACTGTTTTTTTTTTTTTTTGCAGTGATATGCCATAATTAATTTGCCAAAAATATAAACTTTTTAAAAAATTTTTATAACAAAATTTGTATTTGACTGTTTGTTTATTTACTTATTAAATTATTTTTATTAGATTTTTATATATGCATATATTTGTTTGTTTGTATTTATGTATTTCTGTATTTATTTATTTATTTGTGTATTTATATATTTCTTTATTGCTTTGTTTGTCTTTATTTATGCATTTATTTATTTATTCGTGTATTTATATATTTATGTATTTGTTTGTTTATTTTTGTGTTTATGCATTTATTTATTTATTTGATTTGTGCATTTATTAATTTGTCTATTTATTTATCTATTTGTTTGTTTCTTTGTTTGTTTGAGATTCACCCACCAGCTTAATTGGCAGCCTCTATATCTCTCGTTGCTCTCGTATCTAATTTTGTGTGACACCGAGTTCAATGGAATGTCGCACCCAGAAAACCGAAACGGGAGCTGTGCCCAGATAATAAAAACAGGGGCAAAAAAAGTTGGACCAAATCCCAGTCTGACTCAGCAGGCTGTTTTCTCTTCTCATTTAATCTTCCGTGAAGGAAAAGTCATTATCCTGACACCTGTAACCCACGAAATAAACACAGATAAATACAGACTGTAACGCCATTAAGGAAACATAAACACAACGACCTGCTGTTGCTTCAGCCTGACCTGCTAATTTGCAAAACAGCAATAAATAAAAACAGCACTTACATATTTATAAATAAATCACACGAGCCATCGTTTCACAGAATGTTCATTAAATACAGTCGTATTTTTTGTCCAATTATATACAGTAAAAAAACACAATTTGCTGTAAAGCTAAAATGTGAATTTATTTATTTATTTGTTTTTTTATTTATTTAATGATTTATGTATTTTTTTATTTGTGTTTTTAATTTATTCAATTGTATATTTATTTATTTATTTAAAATGTATTTATTTTGGTATTTGTTTGTATTTTTTGTGTATTTATTTATTTATTTATTTATTTATGTGTTTCACCCACTGGCATAATTAGCCATTAAGGAAAACATAAACACAATGACCCGCTGTTGCTTAAACCTGACCTGCTAATTCACAAAACAATGATAAATGAAAACAAAGTGTCATACATATTTCTAAATAAATCGAGCCATCGTTACACAGCAGCGTCTGCAAACAAATTCATTCATGTTTTTGTCCAATGAATTGAAAATAGACAGTAAAAAAAAGCTATTTATCGTAAAGCTAAACTTTATTTTTTAAATTTGTTATTTATTGTTTTTATTTACTGTATTTATTTATTTGTGTTATTGTGTGCTTTTGTTTTTATTTATTTATTGTATTTATTTGCATTTTTAATTATTTATTTAATTGTATATTTATTTATTTGAATATTTATTTAGTTTTTTATTAATTTATTTGTATTTTTATTTATTTATGTTTTTATTTATTTATTTATCTATTCATTCATGTATTATGTATTTTATTTTTGTGTTCATTTTTGTTTTTGTGTATTTGTTTATTTATTTATTTATTTTTGTGGGTTTGACCCACTAGCTTAGTTGGCTATATATATATCTTAAATTCTTGGAACAAGTAAAAATATTTTGACCTTTAGATAAATTGCTGCATTTTAGTGACTGTTGCTTTAAATTCAAAGGAGATTGATCTCATTTCAAAAGAGGGCGGAGTTACAAATGCCTTTGTGCCAGCATAGTGGCAGATTCAAAAACAGGACTGGCATACTATGCTAATGAGGAAGAGATTGTCACTAATAGGCGGGGCTTTCCCCCTCTGATGACATGTACAAACGGAGAGTGTCAATCAAAGCAGACTCTTTTTATCAAGTGCGATTATAAAGAATCAAATTAATTCATTGGTAACATCAGCGGCTGGATATATTAACAGACGGTTGCCACACAATTGTGTTTAAACCCCTTATAGAAGTGATTTCTGCATAATAGGTTCACTTTAAAACATGGGGTAAGTAAAATAATCTCGTTTTCACTTTGAAATGTAGATATTTGGATTAGAAACAAGACTAAATTTCTAAGAATTTCCCATATAAATAATTAAATACAACTAATCTCTATTGCACCTTTAAACATCACAATTTCTTTGAGCCCGAATGTTTTAAACTCTCTTGAAATGCTCAGTCACGGGCCTTTAAAGCACATGCAGCTATAATTAAACTTAGCAGTGACTCTACGAATATCATAGGTTCTGCTTAACTTTAATTCGGACTCAACATTGCATATCTTGCATTGTAACTACTGCGCACATTGCGATATCAATGCAGCACATGATATACTGTGCAGCCCTAGTTCTCATATCAAAGTTTAACAGGCATAAATAACTCAAAGCAAGCCATCTGCAGTCTGAAAACGAGCCTAGCGGAAATGAACCGAGCATCAATTGCAGCGTGCAAGAAGAGTCGTCTCCAGTGCAATGTGTGGTCCGCTTTTTCATTCCCATCTTCCCCCTGCAGTCAGCAATTTATTCCACTGAGCTAAATGCCCATTTACGCCCCATTCTTTCTCCCGTCCCATTGACCTGATGCTTATTATTGATCTCCATAGCTCTGGCTCAGAGACTGTGATGAAGCAGAGAGTTCTGGAAGCCCCGTCTCCCTGGGGCCCATATGGATGAATGGCCTTTCCGCACAACATCCATATCTCTGTGTTAATTAAAGTCTTCACCTCTTCACAAACACTACGCTACTCTCTCAACAAATCTCTTGATGCTGCGTTGTTTTCTTTTCCCCTTTTTGCCGTAATTGTTTCTTTAATCAAGTTTTTTTTTTATTTATGCTATTTTTTTTAAGAAGACCAAGGTCTCTGGGTGGCTTTCCTAAGGGTCAAAGTGGTGGTTTACCCTTAGAGAATGTTAAAGAAACACTCCTGTTGTTGTACTGTTACATCTTCTGTAGAGTAAACAGTTATTAATTAATATATTCAACCATTCTCTGGGTTTGGCAGGAACAATTTTATATTAGCTTAGCATAAATCATTGAATCGGATTAGACCGTTAGCATCTAAAAGATTGAAAAAAATGTTGATAACTTTCCTACAGGGGCGCCGTCAAGGGTAGGAGGAGTAGGGGGAGTTGGGATGATTCCCAGAGTTACTATTAGGGGGCCCAGTCTTCAATCAACCAACAATTACCCCCTTTTTTAATTTTTTGAGCGAGATTCTAATGGTCTAATCTGATTCAATGATCTATGCTAAGCTAAGCTAAGCTATAAGTGCTGTAGTCAGATCTGTATATTGGCTGGATGAATTCAAAAAATGGTTAGCAGTTAGGATGATTCCCAGAGTTACTATTAGGAGCCCAGTCTTCAATCCTGTACTTTACATTGCGATGCACGACGCTTTCGTTCACGGCAATCCACTCCCTCCACCTCCTCACCGCTGTCATAAGGCCTGAATCAGCGGCACATTAGCTTTCCTATATAAAGTGTGACTCTTCAGTAGTTACACTGTGTACTGAGACTGACAGAAAAAGAAAACGATATCTCTAGGAATTATGCTTTCATTCTGGCGTAATAATCAATAATTGTTGCTGTTGGCTGCAGTGATATTACTCAGAGCCAGAAAATAGTCCCCCCCCCCAGCTTTGGTAACTTTGCTGACTAATATCATTGTGATGTTCAAACTCTTTTGTGATTTTTTTTTTTGTTTTTTTTGAGCAAGATGCTAATGGTCTAATCTGATTCAATGATTTGTGCTAAGCTAAGCTATAAGTGCTCCCATTAGACTTGGAGATTGTCTGAATGGATTAAAAAAATGGTAAGGGTAGTTGTAAAATGAGCTTATTTTCAGTGTACCTTTAGCATGTTTTCATCTCAATGATAAAACAAATGCAATTAAAAGAAAAAAGCAAATAAATGTGATCTGGATGTTGGCATAGATGCTAAAATTGTCAAATTAGAGTCTTTTTTTATGCTAAAATCTTTAGAGTCTTTTGCGAAATGAGATCCAAATAAACAGCATTTTTTTAAAGAGCAAGTCATATTGGTTTTCAACATATTGGTTCTTTAAATATAAACAATCTATAAGAGTTGTTGACTGATAAATAAAAAGATTGCCAATTACACCGAACATGCATTTAATTTCCAAAAATGCAAGGCACACCACACTGTCTTTTTTTGTTGACAAGAAAAAAAGATGTGCGATGCGCTTTTTACGTCGCTAGGCAATGACTGAATCAGCTGCATATTGTGCGCGAGTGTTGCTGTTGATGTTGTTATAATCGTAATAGTTAGTAATATTGTGATATTCAAGATTTGTAAAGTCATACAGCTCTGGATAACTGTAAAAATAACCACCTCCATCTTTAAACGTCACTGTAGTCTTCTTGACAACACAAACACTGCTGTCACCCCAGCGGAAACCCCGCCTCTGCTTTCATTTGATTGGTGAATGAAAAAGACGCAGCCAATGTATTATGCTTTTTTTATTATGCGAGTGCACAACATGCAACGGCAAAAACGCGAGACAGGGTGCATAAGCAGCATGCAAAATATTTGCTGTTGTTAGTAAATCATGCAAAATGGCGCCTCTTGCATTCGGTGTGGTCGGCCCCTTGATGAATCTTTTGCCTGTTACTGAACAACATGATTAAAGTAACTCAATTGCAAAGTAGTCGCCTGCCCACAACATACGAACACTCTTAAATTACCATTTAATTTCCAACACAGGAAGACCAGTTAAAAACAAAAGACTGACCAATCAGAGCATTTAGCATCGAATTGATTCAAATGAACCGCATCGAAATCATTGTAAAATGATCCCAATTAGGGTTGTAACAATATACCGGTATGACGGTCTACCACGATTTGAACGGGCACGATTATCATACCATGAACAATTGCATATCAACGGTTTTAACCCTTAAAGACCGAGACAGCCGCCCGCGGCTAAAAATAAGTATTGCTCTTAAATGTTTAATAACTTTTGATCCGCTTATCCGATTCATACAATTCAAAGATTGGCATAAAGAAGAGAATCTCAGCTCACATAACATTCGCGGACTTTCAGAGGCTCCGGAATCAGTGCGGTTACGTCATCAAAATTTGACAATGCTGATTTGACAAAGAAACGCTCGTCACTGTGTCTCCGGACAAACCAGACATGATACATTGATGCATTGTCCCTCTTCCATGCCCAGATTGGTTCAAACTCACTATATCACAACCAATAAGCATAGGTTTCGCTTTTGTTCGTGGACCAACAATGAGCTTTTTGAACAACACGGAATGAGAGATAGGCATACATTTCTGCGCGGCTAAGTAAAACGCAAAAAAAAAAAAATTTTGCATGAAATAATTCTCATACTAAGTACTTTTGCATGCACAGCAGCACAGAAACATGACAAAACAGTGACACAGCCAAGACGAAGTGCTGCTCTTGCTGTTTTCAAAAGACGCAAATGAAGGTGCAGCTGTTTGTCTGCATTGCAGACAACCATATCCATATCCATAGACAACCATATCCATGCTGGCACATAAAACCTAAGGATGTTCCATATTGAATCTAGTTTCGTTATGTAACTATTTATAGTATAGTAAATATTTATATCTATTTTTTTACTGAGGATTTGCACCATGTTTATTTGGACTTTGACACATTATTTATTATTTTCTTATTTTTTTATTTGTTCATTGTAAGTGGTGTTGTTTATAGTAACTGAAAATATATTATTTGGAAAAAGTAAAATTTGCTTCACTTTTCTATTATTTTGTAACAAAAAAATTTCTGTTTAGTTCATTCCCAGACCTTTTTGGGCAAATACATTGTCAGTAAATAAATGCATTTTTTCCCCCATAGAAAAACCTTTGTTCAGTCAGAAAACGTGTTCTTATTCTTTTCAGGGTCTTTGCTATGAGAATTACTATTTAATACCGTATACCGCGAAACCGTCAAACCGTGGTATTGTTTTAGACGATTATCATACCGTAAAAAATTCATACCGTTACAACCCTAATCCCAATATTAAAGTAATTACAATATCTTCTGACTTTAGATGTGTTTAATTTAGGGGACTCCAACACAATATTAATAGTACCCTTTAAAATACCACACGATCATCTATTTAATGTAAAAGGCCTTTACTCAAACACAATCTGTACTTCATTTAGTCACATGTAAATACTTTAAAACCTCGACGCATTACATGATGATGCTCATTTCACCTTATGTAGCATCATTTCCATTTAAAGCATCTGTTTGCTGCACCCATGACCTTATAAACACGCCAAGATAAAACTCTTTCGCAATAGCAATCATCTCCTTGAAGATACAGCTCACTGGTATTTTCAAAAGACGTGAAACTCGTAATTGCGGCAGATAAGAAAGAAGCGGCGTAGGTAGAGGATGGAGCGTAGCTTGTTGATCTGCATGAATACAATGTAATCATGATGGTTTAATTGGATCGTAATTGATTGTGAAGTGATGCAGAGAGTACTCCACGCTCTAGGTATGAGGTAAACATCCACTCGTTGTTTTATTCAATGGAGTTCTGACACTCCATGCTAATTTTGATGAATTTGCCCAGGAAGGTTTCCTCATTGAACTGGTGAATGCAGATGAAAGACCAGCGTGCCGCTTTCCACTTAATGACACCACGCACGATGTGTAATTGAAAAAAAAAAGAAAGTAGGCACAAAGCAAAACGCACAAAATTTAATTTCCCCTCTCTTTCATTCACTCGTTTTCTCGGCTTGCTCCCTCGGTTATATTGTTTCTTAGCCACGGTGCGTAGGGCTTTAGCTCAGAAAGAGCAATTTATTGCCTGCAGTACCTCCGCAGCGTAACACCTCAGGTTTCTAAGGCCCTGGATAACATCACAATGAGAATGCTTCATTTATAATACTGACAATATTGCGTATTGTGCAACACTTTAGATAAAACATCTGCTATTGCTATCGTTCTCTAGAATAATCCTTGCATGCAGTGTATATGAAGGACATTGTCAAGGTGAACTTGTGTGTTGTTTCATATCTGCGACTCACAATGCTCTCTTTTTTTAATGCAGTGGGAGGAAGTTAGCGGTTACGATGATGCCATGAACCCCATCCGAACGTACCAAGTGTGCAACGTTCGCGAACTCAACCAGAACAACTGGCTACGCAGTGACTTCATCCCGCGGAAGGACGTTCTCCGCGTTTACGTGGAGATGAAGTTTACTGTAAGAGACTGCAATAGCATTCCCAACATTCCAGGATCATGTAAAGAGACCTTCAATCTGTTCTACTACGAGTCCGACTCGGATTCAGCCACCGCCACCAGTCCTTTTTGGATGGAGAACCCTTACGTTAAGGTGGACACCATTGCTCCGGATGAGAGCTTCTCCATGTTGGAATCCGGTCGGGTCAACACTAAGATTCGCAGCTTTGGTCCACTTTCCAAGGCTGGTTTTTATTTGGCTTTCCAAGACTTGGGTGCCTGCATGTCTTTAATCTCCGTCCGGGCTTTCTACAAGAAGTGTTCCACAACCATTGCCAATTTTGCCGTCTTCCCAGAAACAGCCACTGGCGCTGAGGCCACGTCACTAGTCATTGCCCCTGGGACTTGCGTACCAAACGCTCTGGAGGTTTCTGTCCCTCTTAAACTCTACTGCAATGGAGACGGAGAATGGATGGTTCCTGTGGGTTCCTGCACTTGCATGGCTGGGTTTGAGCCTGCAGTTAAGGAGACGCAGTGTCAAGGTGAGTGCTGATATATATATTTTTTATCTCTCTTTCTCTCTGTGCTGTTTGTCTTATCTTACAGTATCACATTAAGCCGTATAGACAAATCACAGTGTTTTTTTATTGAGGTGTTTGGCCTAACAGCAAATTTGGTCATTCGACCTCGATTTTAGCATCGCAAAGCAATGAATAAGTAAAACAGTCAGTGTGTCTATCAGAGTGGAACATTCTGCTGAGAGAAAGAAGCAGTCTCGATGAAAAACATATCAGGTTCGGACTGAGGCGAATTAAGCCAGCGTGTAACGTAGCCGCGGTGAAAGTGAGCAGAGTAGACAGCCGGAGGTCAAGGGTCAAATGGAGAGCTGGGAGTGAGAGGAGACCGGAATCGATTTGCGGACCAAGGGCAAGGACTGCAGTGAAACATTAATGAAGAGCACGAGATGGAGAAAGAAAAGTAACCCTGACAGTCAAGGCACCAGAAGTGAAAGGTCACAGAAGAGACCGCTGGTTTCAGCACATTATAAGAACTACAAAGACAGAGCCTCTGGTGTAAACAAGGGAAATTGAACAGCAAATTATTTGTGAGGAGTTTTGGTAGTGTTTGAAGACTGCATTATTGTACATACTGAGGGATTGGGATTTAAAGGAAAACTCAACTTTTTGTTTGCAAGTCACCTAGAGTTAACATTTAACTACAGCACTGCCTAATAGTAGTGTGCCATTGTATGGCTGCAAAATGAGTTGACTTGACTTTTTACACCAGAATGGGAGTATAGTTTCTAAACACATTGATGTAGAAAACAGCAACTTCTTATTTTCTGTCGGTTTTAGTACAGGATGTAACTACAGAAGAGTTAAGCTTTAAATAGTACCATTAATGAAATTATTTGTTAATTAAGTGAGATGCTAATGATTTAATCCAATTCAATGATCCATGCTAAGCTACGATAAAATCGGATGAATGGAAATAATTGAAATGAAAATGAAATGAAAAAGAAATAATTTGTTTCCAAAAAGATGTGGAGTGTACATAAGTACCTTTAAGAACGATCCATTAGGTTTTGCACAATGTAATATAATGTGTAATGTGTAAATGCCATACATCCAAAGTGCTTCACTATCATGAAGGGGGGGTCTCATCACACGACCACCAGTGTGCAGCATCCACTTGGATGATGCGATGGCAGCCACAGGACAACGGCCCCAGTGCGCTCACCACACACCAGCTATAGGTGGAGTGGAGAGACAGTAATCCAGCTAATTTGGTGGATGGGGATGATTGCAAGGCCATGATGGATAGAGGGCCAATGGAGGGCCAGGACACCAGGGTTACACCCCTACTCTTTTAATAGAAGTGCCATGGGATTGTTAATGACCACAGAGAGTGAGGTTTTGCGTCTGATCTGAAAGACGGCGCCCACTGACAGTGTAGTGTCCCCTTCACTTTTACTGGGATATTAGGACTCACACAGACCACAGGTTGAGCATGCTGGCCTCACTAACACCACTTCTAGCAGCTACCCAGTTTTCCCATGTGGTCTCCCATCCAGGTACTGACCAGGCTCAGCCCTGCTTAGCTTCAGTGAGCAACTGGTGTTGGGATGCACGGTGATACGGCTATGGCATAGATCAGTGGTTCTCAAACTTTGTTCACCATGTCCCACCTCAGAAATAAATTGTCTCTCCAAGTACCACCATAATGACCAGTATTGAAATGAAGTAGCGTAGTTGGCCAATAAAGCAGCTCCAGCACTGCACTGCTCGAAAACGAGTCATACTCATAGAATTTTTGATCGATTTTGAAACGTATGTTGCATGTGCATATGACATATTTATAAAACTCTTTGAAATCTAAACATTAACTTTTATGTTGATTGGTAGGGAACCCGTTTTTCTCAGAGGATGTCAAGGTCAAGCTGACAAAACATTGCTGCTCTCTGATACAAGTTTTATTTATGGAGAAATTAAAAAGCACTGCAGCGTTTGGGTGTTCTGTGTTTGTCTGAGATAACTAGTCTAACGAAATTGAGAGGCTGATCAGTCGGTTCTTGTCACGTGACTCGTAGTGCGGCATTCTGAAAAGTTAAGATGTTTTCAACTGTGTACGCCTGGAATACGCAAGTGCGTCATGCTGCCGTTCTTACTCATTTTGCTAGCCTGTGGGTTAAATGTTGGCACTCAAGTGACCTACAGTAGACATAACAAGAGAATACAGTCATTTTTTTTAAATATATATATATTTTTTTTTTTCCAAAATGAATGATTGTTCAGACTCGGAACGGAAGTAATGAATGATTTTTTTGTGCCGCCCGGTAAAAATTGATCTATAGACAGGTGCCGGTCTGTGGCCTGAGGGTTGGGGACCACCACTCTAGTGTGTATCTCCTCTGCAAGCACCATGCACCTCTTTCTCTACTACCCTAGTAGCAAAGAATTCTGGCCCAGATTTGGCAAAAAGCTGGCACAGCAGGCATTCATCCGGCACTGGCATACAGCATGTGGCCAAACATGGCCCGGGTTTGACAGAGGTGGCACCGTTTTTAAGGCGGCACACAAGATTTGGGCCAGATGAAAAACGTAGTATTTGGCCCAGATTTAAAAATTTGATAAGTGGGCCATGTGAGTTTGGCCAGTCTTGACCCACATTTAAAATACACTAAAATCATTTTTGAATAAAGAAAAAAAATTCTACCAATCAGGTCACTTTGAGAAAAAGCGTGCCCATAGTGTGCCTAAAGCGAGCGCATCACTCCATGCGTTTATCAATTTCATTGCAATCGTGACACACCAACCTATCTGGCCCAGTTCAGGCCCAGTTATGAGTTATTAACTTGGCTGAGACTTGGCCCAGATATGGTCTGTGTTTGGCCCTTGTCTGGAAGCCAGATTTGGTCCAGTCATGTACCGTAATTCACTGCGGCATGTGGGCCAAGCAAAACCTGATTGTGTGGGCCAGAGCTGGGCCAGAGAAACTTTGCTATGTGGGTAGTTCTGCGCCAATTGGCACAGCGCTTTGATTGTAGGCGTTAGAGAACAGCCAATGCTGATCACATAAGTGTTATCGTACACATCAAATGATTAAAATTATGTTCATTTTTTCTTTCATTACTCAGGGATTCCTTCGTGTACCAATAGAAGTAAGCCTGCGTACCACTAGTGGTACCACAGTTTGAGAACCACTGGCATAGATAGAATGTTTATAGTCATCAAAGTAATGAAGAACCTTTCTACTCCTGCCAACATTTAAAATGTGTTTAAACACGTGGGGAATAAAGGTAGTCCTCAGGACTCTGCCTGATGTACAGTTAAAGCTCATTTGTTTGCTTTTGGTGGCTCAAGGTGAAAGCCCTAAAGGCTGTGCCCTGATAAAATGTTCTCTAATCAAGTCAACCGGAAACTAAAGGAGGGATAAATCTCTCTGTCACCTCTCTCGCTCGCCTTCATCTGAAGGCCGTTGGGCTCATTAATACCCTGCCAGAGCACAGTTAGGACATTCACATGAATATTAATCGACGATACCTTTTTTTTTTCTTAGTGCTTCATATTTCCCCTATCCTTTCTTTCTCCTCGCTTCCAATTTAACCACAAGTTCTAATCACTCCCTTAAGCCCTATGTTCTGCCCTCAATAAGTGAGGGAGAGAGTGGGGAAGGTTTGGGCAACAGAGTGTGAGGAATAGACTGTACTGGAGAAAGTGCGCAAGGAAGAGAACTCATGAAAAAAAGGCCACAGCATTTGCATTTCTTTTGCTTTCTTTCACCTCTCCTCTACTCTCTCTCTCTCTCACTCTGTCAGGAGTGCTGCTAGAGGAAGGATGAGGATGAAAGGAAAGGGCTGACTTCTTACCTTCTTGGAAGCGATTAATCAGCACTTTCAACCCTTCAGAAAACAGCCCGAGTTTTTTGAAGGGGAATTTCAAGCGGTCTTTCATGGGAGCTAGAAGCTAGATGGTCTCGTTTGTCTCCACCATATTTCAGCTGATTTATGTACATCCGAAATGTGAGGCGAAACACTGAGGACTCATTAATCTCTAAAGAGATACGTTATGTGCGATAAACTCAGATTCGCAAGGCCTACACCCTTTCATCTTTATCTCTATGTGAACCGTTTCCCATGTTCCCTTTTCGCTACCTACATCTGGCCTCCCCTAATTAATGGTTAAATAAATAAGCCCCTGGTTGACAGACTCACTGCACTAATGAAACCGTGTGTCAACATTGCACATTCTGAGAAAAGGGAACTTGGAAGGTGACATCAGGAACATCACCAGTGGTGTGTGAAACGTTGGACGCTATCAGCACAGAAGCCAGATGTTCAAACAATTTCCTGAAAAATGCGGCAGCTGTTGATTATTTGATGTTTCTAAGCGTCAGTTGCAGAAAGGACTACTGATAACCAGTAACTACGGGCTCAGAGGTTGAGTTCTAGCTCCTCTACTATTACTAAACATACAACTTTCTCATTAATCCTAAGAGAATTAGGAGACTTTCCTTACAGTAAGATCACAATGCCATCGTGTGTCAGAAGAGCACCTCAGCATTTACCGTAGACGCAATAAATTGTGTACACAATCTCTGTAAATGGTGTCGGCAGAGATCCACAAGGGTCAAAGACCTGCGAATGACACACTAATCTTTGTATTCATAAGATAACCGCTCACACTTTCCCTTGTAGCCTTCAACGTCCTTTGTTTACCTTAGAGGGACACTTCCTGTGGTAAAACGTTGGCATTCCCTGCAGAAAAATCTAGCTTAAACCAGCCTAGGCTGGTTGGCTGGTTTTAGCTGGTTGACCAAGCTGGTTTTAGAGGGGTTTTGGCCATTTCCAGGCTGGTTTCCAGCCATTTCCAGCCTGGTCTTAGCTGGACAGGCTAAAAAATGACCAGCTAAATCCAGCTAAAACCAGCTTGACCAGCCTGGTTTAAGCTGGACATAGCTGGTTTTGGCTGGGCTCCCAGCCTGGCTAGGCTGGTCAAGCTGGTTTTAGCTGGTCATCTCCCAGCCTGACCAGCTAAGACCTGGCTGGAAACTAGCCTGGAAATGGCCAAAACCCCTCTAAAACCAGCCTGGTCGACCAGCTAAAACCAGCCAACCAGCCTAGGCTGGTTTAGGCTGTTTTTTTCAGTAGGGTTCCCTGCTGAAAAATCCAGCTTAAACCAGCCTAGGCTGGTTGGCTGGTTTAAGATTGTTAACCAGCCTGGTTTAAGAGGGGTTTTGGCCATTTCACCAGCCTTGTTTAAGCTGGACATACCTGGTTTTGGCTGGTCAAGCTGGTTTTAGCTGGTCATCTCCCAGCCTGGTGATCAGGCTGGAAATGGCTGGAAACCAGCCTGGGAATGGTCCATACCCCTCTAAAACCAGGCTGGTCGATCAGCTAAAACCAGCCAACCAGCCTAGGCTGGTTTAAGCTGGATTTTTCTGTAGGGTTCCAGGTGTTTGAGGTTTGATTAAAAGAGTTCATTTTGAAAAGTGCTTTAGTTTGGAACTAACAGGCATGTGTTTGTAATCGTGTTTGACGGCTAGCATGTGCGCATGGGGGTTTATATGAGGCCAGGGTTTGTTGTTGGAACTTGTCTAGTCACGAGGGGGGTTATTTCCCCCGGAGGAAAGCAACAGCAAATTAACAGTGCCAAACAAAAAACGTAAGCAAGAACCTGTATGCTTTCTTATTTTACAATGCCAAGATGGAACGGATTAGCGCAAACTGTGGGTAAGAAAAACAAAAGGATGTAAATTAAGGCAAGCAGATCTCACCAAATGCAAACCGCACCAGGGAAATTGCTATTGATTTATCTGTTCAATGCAATGAGAGTTGGAGGCAACACTCAAATTTTGTACATTGGGAGTGAATATGCAGCTAGAGCTGGCAGGTTTTATGTCTGACATTGAACGTTATTTCTTTCTTTAGCTTGCAGTCCAGGTACATTTAAGTCCAAGCAAGGAGAAGGGTTGTGTTCCCCGTGTCCACCAAACAGCCGGACGAGTTCTGGAGCTGCCAGCATCTGTTCCTGCAGGACAGGCTACTATCGGGCGGACAGTGACTCACCTGATTCAGGATGCACCAGTGAGTGACTCCTTCAACTACAACCTCCATTTTGTCTACCAGGATCTCATCTGAATAACAAGCAGTGTTGTTTATTTGTCATTAAAATGCTTTAAAACTTCAATATTTGCTTTAAAAAGCTGTATTGATTTAAACCACGGGTGTCAAATCCAGTTCCTGGGGGCCGCAGCTCTGCACAGTTTAGCTTTAACCCTAATTAAACACACCTGATCAAACTAATTGAGTCCTTCAAGCTTGTTTTAAACCTACGGATAAAGCTGGGGTCACACTGGACTTTTCTCCCTATAGACTTCCAGTCGTACGCATGAGACCAGAAACGCAAGCTCGTGCGACAAGTTTCGCAGTTCATTGATTGCAAAGTTCAAGCTTGGTGAACTCTGACCTGCGAAACCACATCACATGACTGCGTGAGACCAATCGAAGATCAAAAATATGAGCTCTTGGACAGAAATTTCAAATATGGACCAATCGCTTGCTTTTTAAAATGGCGAATTAAGCTGCGGTCACACTAGAGTTTCTGTGTGCGAAATTCTATCGTAAGCCACAGCGAAAAGGGGCGGGATTAAACAAGATTATTAGACATTAAAAATGTTTAATGTTTTAAATATCTGTCCAGAGAGGTCATGTTTTGATCCTCGATTGGTCTCACGCAGTCAAGTGATGCGATTTCGCTGGTCACAGTTCACCAAGCTTGAACTTTGGACTGCAGCAACCTGCAAAACTTAACGCATGACCCTGCGTTTCCGATCTGACGCATTCACATGCGTATGAATGGAAGTCTATGTGGAAAAAAGTTAAGTGTAACCGCAGCTTTATCTTGTTTAATCCCGCCCCTTTTAGCAGTGCCATATGACTGAATTTTGCATGCCTAAACTCTAATGTGACCACGCCATTAGTGTGTTGAAGCAGGGTTGGAACTAAACTGTGCAGAGCTACGGTCCTTCAGGACCTGGATTTGACACCTGTGATCTAAACATCGCATATGTGCTCAAACTATATATTCATCAATATGTAAATCAGATTTTCTGACCACAAAGCAGGAGAATGGCTGGGATTCCTTTAAAATGTTCCCTCTTCTATTTAATACCTGCTCCTTTCTGGTTGTGTTCATTGTCAGCACTCTAAACAGTTTGATGCAAAAAATGTTCTCGCAAGTAAACAGCACAGCTATGAAGTTAAAATGAGCAGCGCAAATGGGACAACATGGTTTTGCTTCATTTTAGTTACTTGAAAGCACTCAATCTGCAGTGAGTGAGCATGAAGCGTCATGTTTAACCATTTTCGTGCTTGAAAAAAATAACAGCTGCGTCCTAAATGGCACACTATGCACTCATGCACTATGTACTTATGCACTAACACACTCAACAGTGTAGTATATGTACCTGTATGTAGTGGCGTCCCAAATGGCACACTAATGGTTTTTTACTAAGCGGAAATTCAAACCGTTTCCCTGATGACGTTTGACATATCAGTGAAATAAACGACCGAATTATCAAATAATACTTGCCGTGAGTGTAACTGCATTCACCATCGGGAGGCGCTATAATCACTCTCGTAGGAGAATTTTGCTTTAACAAACCAAAATAAATAAAGTTATCCAACATGTGCGTCCGATAGCTCCGCCCCTTCCGCTACGTAAGCAAACCTGCGGTCGTTGAGTGCGTGAAGTGTCCATCATTACACACTTCACTTTACCGGCTGAATGAGTGCATCATTCGGGTAATTAAAGTGCACTTATTATTTTTAGAGTTTTCAGTGTGAACGCACTACTTACACTATTTATACTACAAAATGGCGTAGAATAGTGCATAAGTATGTGATTTGGGACGCAGCTCAGATTTAAAATGCTGTTTTCATCTTCTCAGGCACTGAATGCAATGGTAGTTCTGTTAGGGTTTGGGCAGGGGTACCCAAACTTGGGGGACCGGTGTCCTGCAAAGTTTAGTTCCAACCCCAATCAGACACGCCTGAGTTAGCTAATCAAGCCCAGGGGTGTCCAAACTCGGTCTTGGAGGGCCGGTGTCCTGCATAGTTTAGCTCCAACATCCTTGAACACACCTGCCTGGAAGTTTCTAGTATACCTAGAAAGAGCTTGATTAGCTGGTTCAGGTGTGTTTAATTGGAGTTGGAATTAAAATATGCAGGACACAGGCCCTTAAGAACTGGGTTTGTACACCCCTGTTGGCCTACTAAGCTTTTAAGAACCATCCTTGCAGGTGTTTTGAGGCAAGTTGGAACTAAAATCTGCAAACCACTGTCCCTCCAGGACAGAGTTTGGGCACCCCTGGGTTTGGGTAACTTGTTGATTTGTTCAGATGGGAAAATCATATGGGCAAGCAACTAAACCAGCTTTATTATCTGACGACAATTTAAAAATTTCAGGAATATTAATGAAAACAGCTTAAAGCGGCTAAAACTGGAAAACCCAACACAATCTCATGGCAATTCGTAACTTTTTCATTTAGTGGCTAATTCGTACAAATTCGTACGATCTAATTTGTACATTTTAGTGCGATTTGCTCATCCCCCAATGATGGTTGGGTTTAGGGGTGGGGTTAGGTGCCACGCCTCCTTTTTAAAATATACAAATTCGTACGACTGAACTCTTACGAATTCGTACAAATTAGCCACTAAACTGGCAAAACGTAAAATACTTACGTTTTCTCATGAGATCAGGCTGGAAAGCCACTCTTAGGCCAGTTTTTTTGACATGGTTTTTATTGTTAACTGACCTGGATACAACAATCACTGATCTGGCTAAAATGTTTAATTGTATCTACTAGAGACAAACATGATTTTATTTATTTATGTATTTTTTTGCAGCTGTGCCATCAGCACCGCGTAATGTTATCTCCAGTGTAAACGAGACATCACTTATACTTGAATGGAGTGAGCCACGTGACCAAGGTGGAAGAGAGGACCTTCTCTACAACGTCATCTGCAAGAAATGTCTTCCCGAACGCGGTACCTGCACACGGTGTGATGACAACGTGGACATCTCTCCACGCCACCTTGGGCTCACAGAGAGACACGTGACGATTAGAAACCTTCAGGCTCACACCCAGTACAGTTTTGAGATCCAAGCCGTCAACGGAGTAGCCAGCAAGAGTCCCTATGCACCCCAGTTTGCCTCTGTTAACATCACTACCAACCAGGCTGGTGAGTTCAATAATTATTATGTTGGCTTGAGAAAGCCAACATACTGTTATACTACTCTGTCCTTGAAAACAAACGTATCTCCTCCTAGGCCGTTCATGCCACAAGGCCCAAATGTGGTCAAAATGTGCCTTCTGCATTCAAGATTGTTGCTATATCTCCTCATGCCTATAAGACTTATTGTGTTAAATATTACATTTTTAAAATCCGAGCATATAAAAAAATTATACAAGCCCCAAATTTGGCCAAAAGCTGTATTTAGATGCGTTAGATTTTGTTGCTATATCTTTAAGGTTTATCAGACTTATAGTTTTCCAATAAATAATTTTTAAGCATTATTTTTCTCAAAATATGGCAAGCCATTTTTGACTTTAACTCCATATTTTTTACTGATATGGCAAGCCATTTTTGCATGTATCACTTTCACACTTAATAAGCATTGTATTTTCAAAAAAATACAGCAAGCCATTTTTAGATAATGTTCATTCCCTTAGTCCTTTTATTAATTAGGGGTCGACACAACGGAATGAACCGCCAACTTATCCAGCAATTGTTTTACACAGCGAACGCCCTTCCAGCCGCAACCCAACACCAGGAATACATAATGTTCAAGTCCAGTTTTTGACACTCATAAACACTGTCATAGAAACATCGAGGTTGATTAAGATTACTCATATTGCCAAGAAGCTTTGATGTATCATCACTAACCTGTCAAATGTCCCCATAGCAATAAAACAGTATAACCTAGCAACCATTTAAAAACAGCAATATCTCTACATCAGAACATCGTAGGGACCTTGGCATTGGCTTGTTTGACTCATGCTAGCAAATGAGACTTCCTGTGTACTATGCATGGTAACAATGATAATGCAAGCCAAGTGCTAATAACGATTAGCTACATGCTATGATTATCTATATGCAATAACATATGCTAGAAATGCCTACTAAGTATTAGCATTTGATCAAACATGTACACGAGCATTGCCATTTAGCAACTGCTTAGCAACCACCTAACAATGCCATAATTGTTTTAGCAACTGCCTAGCAACCACTTAGCAACCGCCGCCGTGCTTCCTGCCAACTGCCATTCCCAGTCCTAGCGCAGTCACATTGGCTTTCTCAAGCCAACATCAAAGTTTATCAATGAACTTTAGGTTCCAGTTCATATATATCATTCTGTTTCAAGTCGTCTTTCAGTCTGCCAGTTACTGTAATAACCAGCATTTATGAGCCAGAAATCAACTGATGTGTTCTAAAGCACAGACACTAGCCTAAAGTCTTCATGAGTTAGGAAGGTCCTTTTCCCAATATTATCCAACTGAAACTAGAAATTAGAGAAGAAAAAAAAGTAGGGATTTGGATGATTTTATCATTTGGGAACTGATTGGGTGTTTGAAAGATGAGCTTTGCTAACAAACGATGGAGGAAGATTGACAAATGGATGAATGCATGGCATAAATGAGGCACACACTGATAGCCCCGCTTTAAAGGACAGATAGACCCGCCCTAAAGGCATTCAATCCGCTTGTTAAGTTGTGACGCATCAGTGATGTATGGAATACTGTTTCCGGGTCCAAGCCACTACTCACTTCAATTGAAAAAATGTTCCTTTATGGCCACTTATTAGCCCTATCACATATTAAAGGTACTTTTATATAAAATCATGGTGTACACCAGGAGTTTTCAAACTTTTAGGACACACGCCCCCCGAAGTTTGTCCAATTTCAATGGCACGACTAACCGTAAATCATCTTTGACTGCCAATAAGCGTGAGCCATAGCATATTGGCTCTTGATGTACCTACAGAAAATGCTGCTTTGCAAAGCCAGGTTCGCAGAGCCCTGACAGTGTGGTTGAGTCGAATATTGAGAATGTTTACATGGACAACAATACTTTAATATAACTTTATATAACTTTCCCAGAAATGGGTTACGGCTGGAAGGGCATCCGCTGCGTAAAAACTTGCAGGATAAGTTGGCGGTTCATTCCGCTGTGGCGACCCCGGATTATTAAAGGGACTAAGCCGACAAGAAAATGAATGAACTTTATATAACTAAGACAATACTCTGATTAGAGTCTACCATGTAAACAGCGATTTTTGATTACCTTAATCAGACGAAAGTCACAATTGAACGAAACAGAAATGGAATAAAGTCATGTGGAGTTGGTCTATACTAGTGGCATTATTGAAGTAAACACCGCATCAAACTATTACCAGCATGTAGGACTTTCGCAGCATTTTGTGACAAGATTCACACACGGCTGTAAGTAAAGGACCACACACACACACGCACACACATACATCGCGAAATGCTGAGTTTTTTTTTCTTTCCATTCGACTTACCTTTAAAACAACACTCTTCCACCAGTCCTCACTTTATACTCGTGTCTAATACCCCAGTTTGTCACGGGAGTGTGAATGAAATGTTCATGAGTGAAACTTAAAACGAACTGTAGTAAAGTCGAAAAATTAAAGATGAAACACCCAAAATTACACAAGCTTCTGCAGGAAACGTGAATAGCCTGGTGACACAACATTCAAAAAGCACTTTATGTACCACCTTCATTATATTATCAAGGCAAATAACTGATGTAAACATAGTCAGTAGTGTCTTCAAAGTAAGTGAAAGATCCAGAAGCGCACTTGTTTGTCAGACGGCTCACCGGTTTGACTTTTATGCACCGTCATTAGTTTTAAAAAGCACCCGGTCCATTTTATTTGTCTATATTTTACAGCAACGCATAAACTCTATAGGCGCCTGATAGTTAGAAGTGGAGCTAACGTTAATTATATTCCCTCTAGTGAACGCATAAAAATCGTCATCATAATTTACTCGAGTGCACGCCTCAATGTCTCACGCCCCCCTTAATAGATGCTGTCAAACCCCACAGTTTGAAAAACAATTTTATCACTCTCTGGCCATCGGATAATAGGGATATATATATATATATATATATATATATATATATATATATATATATATATATATATATATATATATATATATATATATATATTGTGATCGTGATTTTCGAAAGTATTAAATCGCTTTGTAAACATTTATTATTACACTTTGGTGAGTCTCCCCATTCAGTTTGAATTGAGCGATCCGCTTGTTAAGTGGTGACGTGTTTGTGACGTATGTATACTGTTTCTGGGTCCAAGCCGCCACTCATTTGAGTGGAGAAATCATTCGTTTATGATCACGTTTTATTCCTATCACACATTAAAGTTAATTGTATATAAAATCATAGTGTACACAACAATCTCTGGGCTTGCTGCATAAAAAATACCAAATTTTTTACAATTTATAAAAAATGTATCACTTTCTGGCCATCGGATATTAGGCATGGACATATATACTGCGATAGTGATTTTCGAAAGCCTTAAATCGCTTTGTAAATGTTTATTATTATTATTTCGTGAGTCTCCCCATTCAGTTGAATAGAGCGCTTGGACCCGGAAGCCGCTTTGCGTGACGTCACACTTAACAAGCGGATTGGACCCGAAAGCCGCTTCACATGATGTCGCACTTTACAAGCGGACATGATCAGAGACAGAAAAGTTGTTTCAAGTGTAAAGGGAAGGTTATGGTATGTGATTAATTCTTTATAGCAAGCACTACTATATACATAGAAATATAAAGTAGGAAGAGTACATTTTGATTTCATGCCAGCTTTAATTTGGATTCCTAATAGGTCACAATAAGGATTCTCTAAAAGGCACATGCTTTCTGGCTTGAAATAATGAAGTGTAATGGGTTCTCCTAAGACACTTTCAACCCACAACACTACCCGAAGAGCTCTGCTCTCAAACACATTGACACCAGAGAGTGGTACTATGATGCTTGGTAGCTAAGCTACTCTAGACTAGAGTGTGCTGGGTTAGTAATATATGGTAATGCATTAACTTTGTGGTAAAAGCGTTATATTGTGTGATTCGAGTTTTGACTTGAACACTGGACTTCTCATAATAGCTCTCAGAGTCATGCATATGCTTAACCCTCTACTTAGCACTCTAATGCTAGCGCCTTGCTCCAAGAATGCCTGTGTTTGCTATCAGGGATTGACCACAGGCATTGTAATATGACCCGTGCTCATGTTGCACATGAGTCAATCCTGGGGTGACATGCACACCCACACGGCAGCCCACCCCCATGGTTCAAAAAATTCATGAGGGTCTGTGATCAGATTATCTCCTAGGACTGTGGCTGAATATTCATCCACCTTTTAAGACAAAAAATAAATATGGACCATTAGCTCAAGAGGCGTCATGGTTACGTCCACTGTCTCAGCAGGACAAGGCCCCTTAATCCCGGGGTGAGAGTAAGCTAGCAGGCTGCCCAGGGAGCATTGTCTTCAGGGGGAGGCTTTTCTGAGCGAGGCCTGGGTTAGGAGGTTGATGGTGTTGGGTTGGGGGAGAGTGAGCTTTTGGGGGAGTCGGACAAAGAGACAGACAGAATAATAAAGAGCTAGCAGGGAAAGGATCAAACAACCGGACCTGGGGATTAAAACGCTTTTAACAAAGAAAGAGTAAGGGAGAGCGAGACAGAGGCAAGAAAGTAGGGGATGTTAAGAGCTACTATAGTGTGCGAACGGAATGCGATAACATCAGAAACTGGAGACGGCAACATCAGGTCTGAGGACAAACGGGGACAGTACAGATTATGTTAAGCTAGGTGCCAAGATAAGCTAGGTGCTATGGAGGAACTTGTGAGAACATGAAGGTATGGGTGAAAAATCCCTGCTCGTATTTCAACTGAGTGTTATCCAAAAATCTTCTTAATATAATACACCCATTTAACTTTTTTTTCTCACATTGGCGATTCATTAGGTTCAAAGTAATGTATATTATTTATATACTTTTTATAGTAATAGAGTAAAAACAGTAACGTTTACACATTAGAGTAAATAACCAAGCATACAGTTGAAACCAGAAGTTTACATACGCTGTAGAAAAAGGCATATAACCATTTTAAAAAAAAAGTCAGATGTTAATGTGACTAAACTTTTTCTCTTTTAGGTAAGTCAGGATTGTCAAATTTGTCTCTGTTATGCTTGATAGCAGAATAATGAGAGAGATATTTTTTAAGAAATTGTTATAACTTTTCTTAAAAGTCAAGTTTACATACAATAAGATTATTCTGCCTCTGAAAAAGCTCAGATGATGGTGTCAAGGTTTTGGAAGTTTCTGATTGGCTAATTGACAACATTGGAGGCACAACTGTAGAATAGTATTTAAGGAAAAGCTCAAACACACTGCTTCCTTTTGTGACAACATGGGAAAATCAACAAGCCAGAATCAACAACAAAGCCAGTTTACAATTTGGTATATTACCCTGGGAAAAAGACTAATTTTTGGAGACATTGAACTGTTTGGCCATAATGACCAGTGTTACATTTGGAGGACAAAGGTGAAAGCTTACAAGCCTAGGAACACCATCCCAACTGTGAAATATGGGGGTGGCAGCATCATGTTGTGGGGCTGTTTTGCTCCAGGGGGGACTGGTCCACTTCACAGCATAGCTGGCATCATGAAGACAGAACATTATGTACAAATACTGAGGCAACATCTCAAGACATCAGCCAGGAAATTAAAACTTGGCCACAAATTGGTCTTCCAAACAGACCATGACCCTAAGCATACTGTTAAAATGTGCTTTAAGGACAACTGAGTGAATGTTTTGGAGTGGCCATCACAAAGCCCTGATCTCAATCCTATAGAAAATTTGTGAGTTGACTCAGCCACACCAATTCTGTCTGGGGAAATGGGCCAAAATTCCTTCATAGTATTGTTGAAGGATACCTAAAACATTTGACCAAAGTTATACAGTTTAAAAACAAAGCTAAAAAAAATACCAAGGAAATGTGTGTAAACTTTTGACTGTCTAGAAATTAATAAAAATAAATAAATAAATAAATAAATAAAACATTCTCTCGTTGTTCTGGCATTTAGCAAATGTAAATCATTTAGGTAAACCTAACAGACCTAAAATAGTAAACATTTAGTATGATTTACCATCAGACATAAAAAAAATGGTTATGTTCCTTTTTTTTTTTTAAGAGTGTAAACTTCTGGTTTCAACTATATATGTCATGTTTTACATTTGGAAAACACATAGTATAAATGTGGCATATCAGAGTCACAAGAGATTAAGAAAGGGACAGAGGGCGTGTGCAGTCATACACATATTTGCATGTGTGTGTAGGTTGTGTGGTGAGCTTTGTGGACTAGATCTGCCAGATACTGAGCCGGTTTGTCTATTATGGTCCTTTTCAGAGGAAACTTCAGAATGTATTTTGTCTGTGTAGTTCGAGAGGCTGGGGCCCCAAAAGGCCCAGGACTAAGAGCGGTCTGATGCTTAGACTTCAAAGCAGCTCTTTGGTAATCCTGAATGTGAGCATGCTCTAAATGTAAAAAAAAAATGCTTTCATTAAAATTGGATTTCTCTCATTTACCCCCACACAGCTCCCTCTGCAGTTCCTACTGTCCACCTGACGGGGGCCTCGGCCAACACCATGACTCTTTCCTGGCTCCCCCCTGAAAAACCAAACGGCATCATCTTGGATTACGAGATTAAATACCATGAGAAGGTAAGAGCCAGTGTAAGTCAATGAAGCGAGGGGCATTCAATCACAATTCCACCACTGTCATCCTCTGCTCTGTACATAATCGTTCATCCTGACAACAGCATCAACCCTTCCTCTCTCTCTCGTACCTAACACTCTCCTCCCCTAACTCCTTCCTTGATTCATCCCCTTCTTTTGAACGCTGATACCGCGAGGCAGTCTGAGCTTGGCAGGGATGGAGGCAGGAGGATTTGCATAGAGCAGAAGAAAGGGCCAGGCATATCTGCTCCGTGTTTGATGTGTTGTACTGACAGATTAAACCAGAGCTGCCAGACTCTTGCTTTTGGGTGCTGGCTGGTTTTATACGGCTTGTTTTATCACTGTTCCCACAGGACCAGGGCGAAGCTATTGCCCACACAATGACAGCCCAGCACAGCTATGCTCGCATTGACGGTTTGAAGCCGGGTACGCCATATGTGGTGCAGGTCCGAGCCCGAACGGTGGCAGGGTATGGCCGCTACAGTAGCCCAACAGACTTTGGCACCAACCATCAAGGTAAGAAAAACTTTAAATACTGGCAAGACTAATTGCATTAGGGCTGGTTTATACTTCTGCATTGAGTGATCGACCTGACCCACGGTACCTTCAATGCGTCGTACATGTATAGTTCTGCATGCTTTTGTGTTACTCTGCAATAACACTTCCGAAATGCTAGCTGACAGTAGGTTTTTTGTTCCTCAGTGTTAAATTCTTCATGGGTAATTAGTTTTTACTTGTTACAAGTAGCTAAAGCTCGCTCATTTAGAGGTGGGAATGGCAAACGTCCAACAACTTTAATTATAAGGTAAACACAAAACAAAAGTTTCCATCTGGAGCTCCTTCACGGGTCATGACACTTGTAAACCAGGGGTCACCAAGCTTGCTCCTGGAGGGCCGGTGTCCTGCAGATTTTAGCTCCAACCCTAATCAAACACACCTGAACAAGCTAATCAAGCTCTTACTAGGTATACTTGAAGCATTCAGGCAGGTGTGTTGAGGCAAGTTGGAGCTAAACCCTGCAGGGACACTGGCCCTCCAGGACCAAGATTGGTGACCCCTGCTTGTAAACATTCACTCCATCGGACTCGTGACTCTCAGCTCCGCCCATGTTCGGCAGAGCTGCCAAGCCAACCAATCACAGAGCTTGAGCTACACATCATTGCGATGACGCTGGCTATTCGACCACGTGGAAGCTGCACCGGACCATGCACGTGCGCTTGACGCAGAAGTATAAATCAGCCTATAGTAGTCCAAGAAATGCTATATGAAAATAGATATGAGGAATATATGTTGTGTTTTCATCACACAGCTGATGCAGACAAGGCGCTACAGGAGCAGTTACCCCTCATTGTGGGCTCTCTGACCGCAGGACTGGTCTTCATCATTGTTGTTGTGGTTATTGCCATTGTCTGCCTGAGGTAAACAACACTTTTGCTGCATTTATAACTACTGTATATGCAACTAGATGTTAATAGGTACTAGGTATACCTATAAAACAACAAATATCTCTAAATGAGTGTGTAATTTAGGTCACCCATAATGCCAATGTCAATTAATAGATGTAGTATCGGGCACTATGAGAAGCAGTTTCATTCCGGGTTGTCAGTAATTTTGGATCTTGTAAACTGCAGCCAGTGGTCTCAAATGTACATGTGCCCTACATTGGAATTCCACAGCGTGCTGGTGATTGTTGGCAAAGTCACTTCCCATCCTGTGGCCATCTTCCCATCACTCCAGTTGAGGGGCAAGCCATCTGTGTATTTAAAGCCTTATCATGCTAAAACTCTCAATTTGCACTCTCTTTCTTTCCAATCACACAGTGTGTTTCAGTATCTTAACTTGTAGGCCTTGGCATATTCCGGAACTGAATTTGAATTGGAAATGAGATACAAATCACCAGCGGGTATTATTGGCCCGGTTACTAGTTAGACAACAAAGGGATTGCATTAACATGTACTAGAGGGGGGTTGGGTTTGTTGAAATTGCATTTCTTTTTATGGACTGATAGTGGAGAAAGTGTTAAAGAAGGATTTGGGATACGTGAATTAAGTAAAGAATGAAGCAGTGAAGATTCTTGTAACGAGAACAAGACAACAACGCTGCTTCTGTTTTTCTTAGCTGTCTTCATGTAGATTCGACTTCTACCATTTAGTCAGCTGAAATGACAGGGGTCTCTGGAGGCTGAATCTGTTGTTCTCTTAATTTTCATATCACTCCCCTTCTTGAATTGACCTCAATTTATGTCCCTGAAGGGGCTGGGAAAAACAGGTCCTTTAGAAAACGCGTATTTCCCTATATTCAGTTAGTCTGTCATCAACCTTTTGTAAATGACTGCATTGTCTTTGGTTCACAGGAAGCAACGTAATGGCTCAGAATCTGAATACACAGAAAAGCTGCAACAATACAGTAAGTCTCTCTTGAGTTTATTTGCGATCTGATCTTTAACAATACTGCAAATATTGCATATCATGGCAGTGTGATTCATACGGTTATTCGCACTACTGAATCCCCTATAGTCACTCCGGGGATGAAGGTCTACATTGACCCATTCACCTACGAGGACCCGAATGAGGCCATCCGCGAGTTTGCCAAAGAGATTGACGTGTCCTGTGTGAAAATCGAGGAGGTCATTGGCGCAGGTAACCAACACCAAAAGCTCCTGAGCAACAGGGGGAAGACAGCTAGGCACACCCAGGCCATACCTTTAGAGGACTTCACCTCAAGCGGTACTTAAATCAACTCATCCCGCTCCAAAATCCAGTCCCTTATAGCACCTTACCAACGTCTCTAACAGCTTTACTTACAAAATGGAGCTTCTGAGGTTACCTTCAGAGCTAACAATAGAGCTACCACTCCTGCTAACTTACCAAGCCTGTCCTGAGCCTGACGACATCTCTCGGACAACTAATTGTCCTCCTGACCCTATGACCTGTTGATTTCTCCATCCATGGTGCTCCTTCCTGTCCTTGAGATCACTCCCTTTTGTGTTGTAAAATGTATGGATTATAGCATTAGTGCTAGCAATATAGTTTTTAAGTATTAAAAATGAAGGAAAAGTAGGATTCTGGTTCAGTAAGAAGCCATGTTGTTATGGAATGGAGTTGAGTAGTCTCATGCGAGACTCCAGCAAACAAGGCTTTTAACATCTAACGCTGCTACCTGAACCTGCTGTTTCTTAGCTTTTGTCTAAAGTGATCAACACCCTGCCATGTCCTTCCCTGATCCCTCTGTTTCTCTTGCACTTGCTTACATGTTGGCTTAGACTACAGACACAAGCCGTCCAATCCTCCCAAGCTTCTGTCCCCACCTTCTTCTTACATGTCTACCCACACTCCCTCCACACCCTAGCATCCACTGCTTCTGCCCTTTACCCCTTCCTCTGTTTCCTTACTTTACCCATTTCCTTTTTGGTGCCCCAACCCCCAACAACCGTTCAACAGCCTTTCCAATTTAAGCATTGCTGACCTCACACTACCCCTTCCCTCACCCCTGGATACACTCCAATAGCATCACCTTTAGCCCTGGCTTCTCTTGCTGTCTCTCCCCCGCTTCCCCCTGGCTCCTTGATTCTAACCAGTAACTGTCCCTCTCCCCTTTCTCTCCCACACTCCTCCACTCTTCCCTCTCCTCTGTCCACTCCACCCTTTCTTCCTCTTTCTTGTCTATCTACTACCAATGTAGGAGAGTTTGGAGAGGTGTGCCGTGGCCGATTGAAGCTCCCTGGACGGCGTGAGATCATTGTGGCCATCAAGACTCTAAAAGCAGGCTATACAGAACGTCAAAGAAGAGACTTCCTGAGTGAGGCCAGCATCATGGGCCAGTTCGATCACCCTAATATTATCCGCCTGGAAGGGGTGGTGACAAAAAGTCGCCCAGTCATGATCGTCACTGAGTTCATGGAGAACGGAGCACTGGATTCCTTTCTCCGGGTTAGTACTGCTTACCATCCTTTTAAACGTTCCTTGAGAGCATTTGTTGATATTCATTAAATTCATGAGGAAGTAAATAAAGTTTTAGTCATTTGTTTATTTTGAAATAAAATAGATTATCCTGCCTAGTTCTTTGAAAAAATGTCCTTAACTTCCTGAAGCCTGTTCACAAATAGTGTAGTTCCTTTTTGTGACATTATTCTGCTGGCTGATGAGTCACATTCTGGAAAGTTTACTCTTTCAACAAAGTTGAATATTTTTGTTATGAATGGGTCTGTGATTTTCCCACTTTCTTCTACAGCTAAATGATGGACAGTTCACAGTCATCCAGCTTGTTGGTATGTTGAGAGGAATTGCTGCTGGCATGAAGTATCTCTCTGACATGAACTATGTGCACCGAGATCTGGCGGCTCGTAACATTTTGGTCAACAGCAACCTGGTGTGTAAGGTGTCAGACTTTGGCCTTTCTCGTTTCTTGGAGGATGACCCCACTGACCCCACCTACACCAGCTCATTGGTAAGCATTTACATCTTCATTCTTTAATATTTCATAAGAATGTCTAGTTGAAGGTAATTATCATGGTTTGCACTTGTAGGGAGGGAAGATACCAATTCGTTGGACAGCCCCAGAGGCTATTGCTTATAGGAAGTTCACCTCAGCCAGTGACGTCTGGAGCTATGGCATTGTGATGTGGGAAGTGATGTCATATGGCGAGCGGCCATACTGGGACATGAGCAATCAAGATGTGAGTTTCCTTCATTAGAAGTGCTTTGCCTCTATTCAACTTCATGTCGGTGTAAACAATGGGCGATTATTATTTTTTCCATCAACAGGTGATCAACGCAGTTGAACAGGACTACCGACTGCCCCCACCCATGGACTGCCCTACTGCCTTGCATCAACTCATGCTAGACTGCTGGGTGAAAGAAAGAAACTTGAGACCTAAGTTTTCTCAGATAGTCAACACCCTGGACAAGCTAATTCGCAATGCCGCCAGCCTTAAGGTGGTCACCAGCACACATTCTGGGTAAGGGCACACAAGGACTGACTTAGCCAACATACTACTATGATTCAATCCTCTCAGCTAAATAAGCAGCATAAAAGAGTTCAAACTACTTCTCCTATTACAAATTCAAAATTAGGCCAACATTACTGAAGCACTTGAATTAAGAGACTATTGATTTTAGATCATTTTCAATTGACTAACAATACTGTAAGCTGAGAAACTCTGACGTTATGGAAATTAAGATGACCTTCAGTCAATAAAACATTTGGTTTAATTGTACCATAACAGGGCTATTGATTGTTTTGCATGAGATGCTTGCTCGGGTCTATACTTACTAGAGCCCTTTGAGTTTCAGATATTTAATGATGTAAGCCGAATTCTAGATGTCATCGACTATATAGCAACATTCTGCTCATTGATCAGCATTTCTGGGCAGACTTTGTTTCAGTTGGACAGTAATTGTTAGCCATAAGCTGCAGGGGGGTTGTGACCCAACTCGGGGTGCCTACCTCTGGGCTGTAGGTCCTGGGGGAAGGTTTTTAACAATGAGGAAACAGTAGGCGACGCATTGTCTGCTCTGCAGTGATCAGAGGATAAAGGAAGAATAATTAGTTAATGCAATTCAGAGATGGGAATGGCTTTAATTAGCAAGTAACGAGATTTTAAAAGGGCCAACGGAGAGGTGGCTTGCCTGCTGAGCTTAATGAAAGACTGAGAGATGGGAAATTGTTGTTTCAACATCTGATACTTGTACTTTTGTCAGGGACCCATTCCTTAACTAAACTTTGGATGGTTTAATTAGTCAGTGGGTTCTCCTAACGCTGAGTTGATAGTAGTTATGCAGGGATATTTGTCCTTTTGGTTTGTTCGTACAGTTTCCCTGTGTTGCAATTAAAGTCAACGTCCCAAAGACGTGAGAGCCAGGCCAGCTCTAACAATGCTCCATTAAGAAATGCTGCCTTCCAGGTTAATGACCACAAACCCTTCAGCCCTAAAGGCAGGAGCTTATTAAAAATCACTCTTCCCATCCATCTACAGGCCTCGTCCTCAATAGAGCCTCTGTTCTGTTCTTATTAACTTTTTTCCTTATGCTTTTAATTGTTAATTAATCTAATGCCATCAAAAGACAGCTAGGTTCAGCAGAGCAGAGAGCTTGCAGACAGGAGTGTCTTTGCTCTGAAACTTTGTCTCAGACCTCACTCTTAGTTATTAAGACCCAAATCTGGGCATAGATCAAGTCTGGTCTCTGTTGGTTTAGTCTGATCTAATTTAAAACGGCCTCTTTTGTGCATGCCTTTAAATGTAGCTGTGCTGTGAGTGCAAAACGGATCTTGCTTGGGTGCAAGCAGGGATTTACCTAATAGGACCTGCAAAGAATGTAAGTCCTTCTTGGATATATCATGTCATGCATAAGAAGGACATTTTGTATTAAAATATGTATTGGACCATACAAATGTTGATAAACATGTTAGGTAACACGTATTAAGTCAAGAAACTGTTGGACCCACTCCCACAGCTTCCCTCAAGTTCTCTCTGGCATGCCACTGCATGTCTCCAGCCATTGAGCCACAGTGGCAGGTTAAAGGCCCTACAGGCCTGGAGAGGTGGTGGTGGGGGGTTTGGGGGTGAGGTTTCGGTGGTGGAGGCCTGGCGTGACCTAACCCTCTCTCTCTCTTTTTATCTCCACTCCTCTCTTTCCCTGTAGGGCCTCCCAGCCGCTCCTCGACCGCTGTGTGCCTGACTACACCACCTTTACCACTGTGGGTGACTGGCTGGATGCCATCAAGATGAGCCGCTACAGAGACAACTTCCTCAATGCTGGCTTTGCCTCTTTTGATTTGGTGGCCCAGATGACTGCAGAGTGAGTGTTTGGTCCATTTGTTGGAATGCTCCATTTGTTTTCATGTTTACCCTACTGAAAAAAACTGCTTAAACCAGCCTAGGCTGGTTGGCTGGTTTTAGCTGGTCAACCAGACTGGTTTTACAGGGGTTTTTGCCATTTCCAGGCTGGTTTCCAGCCATTTCCAGCCTGGTCTTAGCTGGTCAGGCTGGAAAATGACCAGCTAAATTCAGCTAAAACCAGCTTGACCAGCCTTGTTTAAGCTGGACACGGTTGGTTTTAGCTGATCATTTCCCAGCCTGACCAGCTAAGACCAGGCTGAAAATGGCTGGAAACCAGCCTGGAAATGGCTAAAAACCCCTCTAAAACCAGTCTGGTTGACCAGCTAAAACCAGCCAACCAGCCTAGGCTGGTTTAAGCTGGATTTTTCAGCAGGGAATATGGTTGCAACCGATGGCTCAACTTTTAATTCTTCAAAAGAAAATGATGAGTAAGGCTTATTTTCAAATACAGCTTGGGACGTGGATTTTAGTCAGCCTAAAAACAGCAGAACTTCAGTAGGAAATGAAGAGACAATGAGTCTTAAACTGAAAAATCGATACGTTATTGATCAGAACAGAGTTAGCGATCAAGCTTTTGAGCATGTGATAATTTCCCTAATCTCGCTTTTAGTTGACGTTAGCATTTCATCCTCCGAAAATGTCACGAACAAGGAATTTTCCCAAAGGTCACTGTCAAAAAACGAAATCCACGATTTGTCTCTGTGTTAAACGACTAGACAGATGTGAAGAGAGCAGTTGGGATCAAATAAACTAATAAGGAAAATAATTATAAATTCATCACACCCATTAAAGCGTAATAAAGGACGGAGGCTGGGGTAATTTGTTTCAATTTGGCAACTTGACAGGTGGACCAGTCGTTGGTTTTCTCGTGCTCTTAATGACTAGTAATTCTCCTAATGGGCTCCATTTATTATCATTTCATCCAACATTGTTAGCTTGATGGGACCAACAGAGGAAAAAGAGAGAAAACACTTTCGCGCTGTATGAAATTACTCTGCTAATGTTGTGCGATTGTAGAGATGAGAAGGGCAGACAGACTGGGGGCCGCCACGGGGCCAGTTGCTCCCTGACAACGTCTGTCCTCCTGCAGGCATTTGCTTATCAGAAGGTACAAAAAAGTAAACAGGAGACTATGCTTGCTTTTAGCTACGCATGTTGCTGTGTAAACTAAACCCCACGAACGGATAAGATTACCCAAGCCAATAAAACAACAGGAAGCATTTTTATCATAAAGCTTGTGGTAACCTTTACACCACACTCAATCGACAGTATAATGACTTTCGGTTTGTGCAGTGCAACAGTACTCCAAGTCATGTCTGTGGTTATGCTAATAGCGATTTCCTCGTGCGAAATGTGACACCTGGTAGCCTTAGGTGCAAAACTTCGCAAATCATTGACCGAATTCTTAACAAGTCTCAAGTTTGAGAACTGGCTTCGCACACCACAGACCCGTCTCAGTTCAGTAGCCAAAGGGTGGGGTTGTGTCTGTTTGCTCAAACTAGCAACAATTTGCTAACGGATTAACTCACCTGGCTACATTCCCATGGGAGTCTTGAATGACTTCAATTCTGTTCTCTCTTGTAGAAATCATGTGGTCGACTGCAAAAACTCCATATCTAGTCAAGTGTTAGCCTACAATCTTTTTTGTAGCCAAATTTGCTTTTAAGACTATGATACAACGCAAGAGCAGATGGTGTAAGTGAGGGGTGGCCGGTGTCCTGCATATTTCAGTTCCAACCCCAATTAAACACACCTGAACCAGCTAATCAAGCTCTTTCTAGGTATACTAGAAACTTCCAGGCAGGTGTGTTGGAGGAAGTTGGAGCTAAACTATGCAGGACACCGGCCCTCCAGGACTGAGTTTGGACACCCCTGGTGTAAGATCATCATGATGAAGAGGGAATTTTATAGTGCAGCTTAAGGTTAGGTATGTTACTGGCAAATTTAGCTAAATAACAATTTGAGACATAATTTAAGGCCATAATTTTATTTTAAAGATTTTATTTAATTGTAATGTAGCTTGCTGACCAAAAAAAAAAAAAAAAAAGATTGAGAGAATCTAAATCTTACTAATTCTTTGTGACAAAAGACCTTATATATCCCACTTTATATTAAGTCGCCTTAACAAATATGTACTTACACAGAAATTAATAGTTTGTTACAATGTACTTATTGTGTAAATACATGTATTTACTGTGTACTTATGCTTGATTAAATACCTCTATATATTTCCATCTGTAATTAATTTCTGTAATTACATTTGTAAAATCACTGATGACCATTCCCTACACCTTAACCCACCCTTAAACCTACCCACACCACCAAACCTGTCCCTAACCCAACCCCTATCCCAACTCAAGAGCACTACAAGTGTTCTCAAATACTTTATAAACACAGTAAGTACATTGTATTTATTTTTTCATGTAAGTACATAGTAGTTAAGGACACGTAATATAAAGTGGGACCTTTTTTTTTTTTTTTGATCGGACACATTCAAGTCGCACATTTGAGTACAAAATTAAGTATTAATTATGTATTCACTATTACAAATATATCCATGCACGTATGATCCTGATTTACTTCATACAGTCGTCTTGTTTAAAGTTTAAACCATTTGTCTTTAAGACAGAATATATAATAACAATTCTTAAAGTAAGGGAAATTCTTTTGTTTTTTTTTAAGACCTTTTCATAAAAAATATGAGAAGCGTACAGTTTAGTTTAGTTTGAGCTTGCTCAATAATCATGCGCAAATAGGTCATGGTTTCATAGTATTACAGTTTTTATTTCACATAATTTTAAGAGCTCAAAATGAAGGATTTACCAAATTTATCTCCAAACATAAATGAATAATTATTTCGTAGCCAAAAATTGTAAATGTATCAAAACAAGCAAAATAAAGCTGTATACTATACTTTTTATTTAACAAAACATATGTACAGTGATCTGTCCTGGCTAAAGGTCCCAGATCACAAGTTAACTACACTTAAACGGGGAATTAATCTCCCATTAAAGCAATGTTATTGTGAAAAATAATAATTAACGCAAAAGAAAGCAGATTAAAAACAATACCGTGTGATAATGAAAGGATGATCACTCACGGTTAACGTGAGACCCATAAATAATCTGTTCAAAGAATGGTTTAAGCGAAAGCTTACAAAAAGACAAATCTGGAGCTCTTGAAAGCAGCAAGACTGTGGGTGCGGGAGCATAACTTTTTGTTTAGTCTATTTGAAAGAGACCCCACTGATCACCCCAGTTGTGTTTCTAGTTGCTTCACGCAAGGAAACGGGAGCGCGCACGCATTTTAAACAGTGTCGTGCATCACCACAGCTGTTAGCGTGAGTGATTATCCTCTCATTTGGTATTCACCTGCTTTCTCATGCTCACGCTATTAGTTTTGTCCATTCTAAGATCGCCTTTGCATGCGTATTGGACCATCCTTATTGTCGAACCCTGCTTTTAAGTATTATTGTCCAGGGGAAATTATTTTTAACCAGCCAAAATGGCTATGGGAGTGTCTGTCTTGCCCGCCACAGCTAAAATCTACCCGCATTTAGCAAAGTCAAGCCCTGATTACAGCGTAGGCAGGTTTCCTTATTTCAAGAAATTCTTGCCAAACATCACAGTGTGCTGGATGATAATTTGACTTGTTTCTAGGTTTAGATGGCTTGTTTAAGTGTCTCTTTTTGTTTGTTTTCTCGACAGAGATCTGTTACGGATAGGCGTGACATTAGCCGGCCACCAAAAGAAGATTCTGGGCAGCATTCAAGACATGAGACTGCAAATGAACCAAACGCTGCCCGTCCAGGTCTGAGAAGAGACTCTTTCCTACAGATACCTAAAAGACGACCCTCCTCCCCTCACCCACCCAGATCATCTCCACTAATCGGATGAAACTGGCTTGCAGTGCCTCGGACAACTCTTTCTTTCCCATTTTGTTCCCCGCATTATTTTACACCCGCCAGGATTAGATAAGATAATTTTGTACTTATTTTGTATGGACGGATAGACCGTATCCCATGCATTCATTCGGGATGAGGTGTTTTTTTTGGCGACTGCATGCGCGCGTGTGATGTTTTCTTTCTTTTTGCTTTGGGGAGGCTAGCCGGGATTGGCCCAAATCTCCAAATAATGCATTTCTCCCTGAAAACTGACTCTGAGGGATGGACTCTCCTGGACGGACGTGGTGTATGGATGAGATACTCCTTTAATAGATACACATAACTTGAATATAAAGACAAAAAAATGGACTAAAAGTGAATATAAATTCGCTAAGCGCGTGGACAGGCTCGCGCAAAAAAATCCCTCCGATGCTAGCAGATGTTTTATTGTGCGTGTGATTTACTTTTTGTGCTTATTCCTCATCTTCATATTGAAGGTGTTTTATTTAAGGGCACAAGCCTCAAACGGATTGGTTGAGGGCGGAAAATCACGGATTTATCGGATTTTGAGGAAGTTGCTTTTTTTTTTTGGTCCACCAGGTTTAAACTAACAAAAAGGACTTCTTTAGAATATACCTGGTGAACTCAGGATGCTTTCGTAGTTTCACATAATGGATTTCTCAGCTCTGTTTTTCACTACTTCAACTGATCTTTGTTTTCTTTGTATTCTTGTCTGTTGTTTTACTTCATCCTGTTTAGTTTCTGTTCTGCAGCGAGTTGACATTTAGCTCATTGTTAACCATTATATCAGGATGATTTAGCAGTTAGAAATGGAGGAGGACTGTGGTAACTTGCACTACACTGGGAGAAATCGGTTTTAAATCTATATCACTGCAAACTTTCTTACTTAGAGTTTTTATCTTGTTTCTAGGTGAAATATAATCAAGAATTTTAAATCAAGAAGCATTTTCTAGACAGACACAAACATTTGCTTGTTTTAAGAAATAATTTTTACGTTAAGTTTAACCATAAAATATATATATATATATATATATATATATATATATATATATATATATATATATATATATATATATATATATATATATATATATATATATATATATATATATATATATAAAAATATAACCAACCTGGCCTCCGTTACGCTCACCTCCTAAACCTCACTCCCATCCTGGACGAGCCCCCACGTGTAACCCATTGGTCCTACTGTAGCCAGACTGAGCTGAGCTGGGATCGAACCTGCGATTCTGTGCATGGGAGTCGGTTGCTCTAACAAGGAGGCTAAAGACCATGTCTGCTAGTGTCTGTTGCTAGAGCACTTTTTGAGATTAGATGAGTGAGGTTTACCTGCATAGCACTTTGCTAGCTGGCCTCCATTACACACATACTCTAAACCTCACTTCTATCCCGGACGAGCCCCCACATATAACAGTGCATGGCAGTCAGTTGCTCTAACGAGGAGGCTAAAGCCAATGGCCTCTAGTCTCTTGCTAGGACTGAGGATTACCTGCATAGCATTTCGCTAGCTGGCCTCCATTACATACATGCATATACATGTATATATATATATGATTTTGATTACTCCATTGCCAGATTAATTTGCTTAGTTTAAGGAAAAAGTAGTTTAATTTTGACGTATTATTTCTGAAAATAACACAATATTTGTTTTTTGTCTAGAAAATGCTTCTCGATTTAATAGTTCTTAGATATATGGACTAGAAACATGACAAACTAGTTTTTTCTTCTTTTTCCCGCATGAAATGTATCTAAATTTGAGATTATTTAAATGTGAAAAGTATATTTGAGAAGCAAAATTGTAGCATTTGTCAAATTTAATTGTATATATAATAATAACAATATAATTTTTTTAAATAATAATAAATATAACTAAAAAACATTTGTCAAATATTTTGTTCTGTTTTCCTTTTGTAAAATATAATTAAATAAATCAGTGAAAACCGAAAATATATTTGTGAAATGGTCAGAAAAACAAGTTGTTTTGCTTCTCAAGTATCACGTTTCAAGAATGTTTGGCTATTTTTCTCCAAAACAAAAACCTAATAATATTTATCAATATTATTATCATTATTATGATCATTGTCAATGTAAAAACAGTCACTGGCCACCTATACAAGGAGTGAGTGTGTACTTGTTCAAATGACAACATTGTAGTGTGTGTGTTTCTGTCTGTGTGCGTGTGTGTTTCTGTCCGTGTGCGTGTGTGTTTGCGCGTATGTAAAACGAAGCAAGAACAAAAGGATTGCACACATTTCAGTCCCACTAATGCATGACAGGATTTGCAACAAAGAGCTTTAGTTTTATATCATTACCTATGAATCAATATTATATGGAGAAATATTTACATTTAGAGTGATTTTTTTTCTAAAATAATGATCTGTAACATCCTAAGAGGCCAAAAAATAAGTTTAATTTATTATATACACTAACCGGCCACATTATTAGGTACACCTGTCCAACTGCTCGTGGTGCAAATTTTTAATATGCCAATCACATGGCAGCAATTATATGCATTTAGGCTTGTAGACATTTTCAAGACGATCTGCTGCAGTTCAAACCGAGTATAAGAATGTGGAAGAAAGGAGATTTAAGTGACTTTGAACGTGGCAAAGTTGTTGGTGCCAGATGGGCTGGTTTGAGTATTTCAGAAACTGCTGATCTACTGGGAGTTTCACGCACAACCATCTTTAGGGTTTACAGAAAATGGTCAGAAAAAGAGAAAATATCCAGTGAGCGGCAGTTCTGTAGACGAAAATGCCTTGTTGATGCCAGAGGAATGTAAGATGTACCTAATAAAGTGGCCAGTTAGTGTCAATTGGAATCAGTACATGCTAATATTATGCAACAGTGAAAAAAGAGAAGCTTTTGAAATGACGTGTTTCTTTGTGGAGGATAAAAAAACAGAAAAAAATAACAGAGGAAGTGTATTGAAATTGGTTTTAAGGCGAAATGAATAGAGGTGTTGAAGATCTCATCAATGCTGGGCAGATCCTGAGTAAATCTCTCCTATATTAAAGCTAAGCCCTTCCGTCAAACACAATGCTGAACTGTTAGTAGCAATTCTCCCACATATCCTCTTGTAAAGCTCACTCGGTTCATTTCTAGCAATCATACTCTAGTATTTTTTTTTTCTTGTTCTCGGAATTGCAGGATTTCCGTAGGCGTTTTTTAATTTGTAATGTTTTAAGAGATCTACATGGGTAAATTCACGTAAATGCTATGCGGATGGCAGGATATGTTATACGCCCTGAAACTGACGGTTTGTCTTCCAAGTTTTTTTCTGGTGTTTTTTTTTTTCTTGCACACTAGCTTGATAAGAGATGTTGTGTTTTTGGGTCTGTTTTACAGCCTGGTAAACACAGCAGATGACCGGCCCCTGGTTTATTTGTTATTCTTTTTTGAATGGTTACTGTCTTCTGGTCTGATTTCTGAAGCCCAAAGAATACTTGTTGTTTGCTTAAAAATATTCTTAATTTATCTGTGTACGCTACAAATAATTTAGAGTTGTGTCAACTCAATTTTGGGTGAATTATGGAAAAAACTAAACTAAACTGTTAAGT